>NW_023494806.1:29024709-29067539 GCF_904425465.1 Colossoma macropomum | reverse complement strand
TGATGGTGGACTCTGGAGGGTTCTGTAAAGTCAAATAGATAAGTTACATCAATTTTTGAGATAGCAAATGAAAATTTGACTTCAAGTAAGCCATGTCCCATAACTATGAACTATGAAATATGAATTATCATTATGAATATTCATATTACAGGCAACATTGAACTTCAACCAATGTATACAAATCATATATCAAATGGAGGGCAGGTTTATGAACATATACATAATTATTCTGTAAAACCTGAATTTGAGTTAGAAAATATATGCCCTTTGTAAACATTGATTTGAACCTATCTTAGACTTTTAAAGTTTATGTTATTAAATTTCGGAGATCCTTTTGAAACTATTGACCCCTTATTTGCCCATCTACGAGCATCCTTTCAGAAAGAATCCACTTATTATTAGGTTATGACCTTTGAGAATAGGTCTCATTTTGAAACCTCATGAACAAAAGGAAGGCAATGATACAATAACGTCATGCCTTGTAGGGTGTTGAAGGACAGGCCTCCACTGTTCATATGACACCACTTATGAGGCTCTAGACCAATCACACACTGCAGGAAGGGCTTGATGAACATTAAATGTTCATCTTCTGGTAACGAGTGCAGAAGGAGACATGCTGAATGAAAGGGAAGGAGTGTCTTTCAGCAGGAATTTCGGTTCTGTTATGGATCTTATGATTTTCTGCCTGCATGTGTTATTGTTGTTGTAATGAACATCAGTAAACTTCATATTTCATAACATATTTCATAAGCATGCACATCACATAGGACACAGCACAGGAGGCCAGTAACAGCGCTGCTGCTCCATAGGATGCTATTGGTGGATTATTGTTAGAGATGTGTCCTACTGATACTGATGGAGACCACCTTCAGGAATGAATTATGCTTGAGCATCTGACAGACAGTGCTGAGTATCTGACTCTGACAGTTGGTGAATTATGTGATGTATACATATATTTTTGAAATATTCACGTTTCCAATGGACAGAAGGTCTGTGATGCTACAGAAAGTTATTTGAGGTTGATTTGGTATTTTGGAGAGATTTTGTGCCAAAAGAGCAGCTACTCTAAAGTATTGTCAGTATAGCTGGGCAGTGTGTGCTAATGTGCGCTGATTCCCACCAAACAACCCATACATGGTATGTTTAAAGAAATTCTTGTTAGATGCTGTCTTAGCAGTTTGGAATGAAAAGGACACTTGTAGATACAAAAAAGGCACTTGGAAAAGGCATCTGTTAACCTTTACTCAGACTTGAAGAACTTTATAACAACCCATTAGAAAGAAATGTGAGCTATAGTGTACACAAATATTTTTTAGAAAAAAATACAAAAGGTGCCTCAATTATTTGGCTTTCTGAAGTAAATTGTAAGCATATGGTATTATATTTATATCATAAAACACATTTTCTGTTCATTTGAGGAAAGCACAAACACTTTACATTTACAGTATTTCATGCAGTTACTAACTAATTTACCTTAAGATTCAGGCATGTAAATTCAGGTGGAATATCCAAAACATGAGTGTAAGGTCAGGCACAGGTGATGCCAGTTGTCACTAATGCTATAAGGAATCTCTCTGCCTCCCTCTGGTGGCTGAGATGGGCATATCCAGGGGCATCAGTAGACATTTATGGATGAGTGGAACTAAGCCATCATTAGAGTGGTCTTTTATGGCCCTAAAATGTCTGTTCATCATCACAAACAGAAAAAAAAAATGTCGATCAAAAATATGAGTATTTGGTGACACTGACAAGACTGAAGATCTGTTTCTTCAAACAAACATACAACCCCATTTCCAAAAAAGTCAGGGATGCTGTGCAAAATGTACATGAGAATGCAATAATGTGCAAATCATTTAAACCCTATATATCATTTAAAATAATACAAAGACAACATATCAAATGTTGAAACTGAAATTTTATGGTTTGGAAAAACATATGACCATTTTTAATTTTGCATCATCTCTTCTTTTAACAGCACTCTGTGTTTGTTAACTGAGGAGATCAACTGCTGTAGTTTTGAAATTTAAATGTTTTCCCATTCTTGCTTGATGTAGAATTTCAGATGCTCCTTTGTCATATTTTTCATTTCATAATGCAAAAAACTTTCAATGTGTAACAGGTCTGGACTGCAGGGTAAGTATTTTGCTACAGAGCCATTGATCCCGTAAGACATGCAGAATGTGGTTTGACATTGTCTTGCTGAAATAATCAAGGCCTTCCCTGAAAAAGACGTCGTTTAGATGGCAGCAAATATTGCTTCAAAACCTGTTTATATCATTCAGCATTAATAGTGCCTTCACAGATGTGCATGTCCCATGCAATGTGCGCTAATGCACCCCGCTATGATTTCCATCGGATCACAGGACACTTTTCCACTTCCCCTCAGACCATTCTAAATGAGCTTAGGCCCAGAGAAGGTGGCAGCATTTCTGGATCCTGTTTATATTTGGTTTCTTCTTTGCATTTTAGAGTTTTAACTTGCATTTGCAGTGCAGTGATGAACTGTTTTCACAGACAATGGTTTTCAGAAGTGTTTCTGAGTCCATGCAGTGATTTCCACTACAGAATCATGTCTGTTTTTAATGCAGTGCTGTCTGAGGGCCCAGTAATCATGGTCAGCCAGTATTGATTTTTGGTCTTGCCTCTTGCTTACAGAGATTTCTGCAGATTCTCTGCAGATTCTTATTATGTACCCTATATGATGAAATCCCCAAGTTCTTTGCTATTTAACCTTATGAAACATTATTCTTGAATTGTTGTAATATTTGCCCACACAGTCTTTCACAGAGTGGTGAACCCCTCCTCATCTTTACTTCTGAAAGACTCCGCCTCTCTGGTGTAGTGAGAAATTTAATTCATCTATTTCCCTCTTACGCCATAAGCACAACTTATTTTTAGCTTTAACTTAGGTTAGGGTTTTCCTGGAGCCAGCAATATTGTGATAATTATGGCAGAATCCTCAGGTCTTCAGCAAAGGCACGGGACTTTCTGTCCTTATGAGATTTCTAAATCTGATTAAATGCGAAGGACTTCTAAAATATCAGAATAATAATTTCATTTAAAAAATTTGGTTACAGTTTAAGAATCATGAAATAAATACCAGAACTGTAGGAAATTTTAGTATTAATTCACATCTGACAATTATGCGTGGGGAAATATGGGATTGAGTTACCCACTGATATTTTAAGAGAGAGAGGTACACAGAGGCATTCTTTCACAGTCCAATTAACAAAGGAGAGTCATTCAAATTAGCCTTTGATTAAAGATTGGCATGTCACTGTTTGCAAAAGAGTGGAGAATGAAACAGAGTTTTAAGCTTTAGTCTCTGAAAGTGCCCAAGGATTTTACAACATGCCCCTGGAATGCACTCTGAGTGTTTGCAGAAGGAAATTTTTTGAGGGGGTTCATTAGGTAGCCAACCCAGGGTTATCTGGTCATGATGTATTTTATCTTGATGCTTGAGCAAGAAGATAAAGAGGTGTGTGGGGGGAAGAGAGATAAATAGAGGGTCCCCAAAGAAGAAATTTTCAAAAGCCAAAAAACTTTGTTTTTGTATCCAGACTTTAGTTTTCTTAAGCCAAAAGTCTCCAGACATACTGGGTAAGTTGAGAAGATAGATGGTTCTGAGGTCAGGTCCTCCTCCCTTGCACAGTGCTACCACAAGGTGAGAGAGATAGCAGATAAGGGAGTTGAGAGAGTCCTCAGAGGATTCTGGGGCCACAAAACTTGATTCGTCAGATTTTGACCAGACATCCTGGCACCTGGTGATTGCTGTTTGTATCTTAGGTCAAAAGGGTTAACTTTTTCCAAAGAGTTATGCTTAGTTTATGAATAAAATAGCCAAATCTGCTAGTCTGGTATGCTTTTTTATACCCAGTCATATTACTGACTTGCTACCAATTAACCTAATTAGTTGTGAGATGTTCCACCAGGTGTCTTTTGCAGTCTTTCCAGTCTTTTGTTGTCCCTGTCTCAACGTTTTGAAACGTGTTGCTGGCATTACATTTAAAGCGGGCATTTATTTTTCAAATAGGCATTAAAAAATAAAAACATTTCATATGTTGTCTTTGTACTAGTTTTAATTAAATGTAGGGTGTAAATGATTTGCACATCATTGAATTCTGTTTTTCTTTACATTTTGCACAGTGTCCCAACTTTTTGGAAACAGGTTTGTAATACACATCTAATATGTTTTATATATTAACCATCCACTCACAACAGGCACAGATCAAGAAACAGTACTGAAGTCAAGCAATACTATTTCTGATCTCTTAAAACTGCAGGTCTATAATGTGTTATTCAAATGCCCAGGCTGTAGATTAGTACCTGTTCAGATCTGCTTCTTCAGCCCTGACAGCCTGATTAAGGTCCTTTCTCCCCATCTTCTTGCCTGTTTAGGATCACATTATTTTTATTAAAATCAGATTTCCAAAAATCTGAGGCTTAATGAGACATGAGTGTATTCAATTTTTAAATTTTAACTGGCAAGCCAGTCTTCTCACCTGACTGACTTTCAGCAGCTGCTGCTCCTCTTGGAGAAAAGGGGAATCTGTAGATTGAGGAACTGAGAGATATGAAATTGTGTTATGATTAACATTATGTGGCCTTGTCATTGGTGTTGTCTCATTGTAAACTCCAGTATGTGGTTGTTTCCAAATATTGAAGGGAAATATGAGAACAAAGAATAGAAAGAGATGTCAGGAACATTATTTCTATTTTTTTTCCTTGTTCACACTCTCACTATCTGTGAAGTTTCTTCAAATTTACACTGATGCCAAATGTTAAGGTTAAATAGCCATTAATGTTACTTTTCAGAGAAAGACCCACCCCCATGTCTTATATGATTGGCTTACAAATTATGAGGTCTGATATGATTGGCTGAGCCGGGGATTACATTCTACCCTGAGCTAAACAGTAGGATTTCAGTATACTCTTAGAAAATCTCTGGTAGCTCAGCCAAGGCAGTGGTGAATGAGAGCAGCAGCAGCAGCAGTGCCCCCCCAAGTTCACACCCGGCTATCACAGTTTGTTGAGTGAATAAAGAATGAGAACTATGTATAGATTTATTTACGTGGGCTAACTAACATTTTAGGAATGTTAAAACTGCCTGAAAACTGACAAAAAAACTGCAAAAAACCTGACAAAAAATCTTACAAATACATAATTATTTTGTATTATTTGTCACTGAATAACCTTGGTTGTTGCCAACGTGCTTAAAATATTGACTGAAATATTTCTGTTTCCGGTGCACTCTTCTGGCCGCACTGGTGAGGTATGTGTTATGGTGAACTCTCGATGGGGAACAGATGTAGCAGTTCTAGCCAGTCACTGCTCTCCAGACATTGAACTCATAACAATCAAAGTTCGACCCTCTTTTTGCCCAGGGACTTCAGCTCAGTCATTCTCACTACAGTCTACATCCCACCTCAGGCAGATAAGTCATGTGCATTGGAAGTTTTGTACGAGACCATTAATGGACTTGAGAATGTTCATCCTGAGGCTGTTTTTATTGTGGTTGGGGATTTTATCAAGGCAAACTTGAAAAAGAAAGAACACCGATGTAAGAATGCTGTTCATAGATTACAGCTCAGCATTCAACACAGTCATCCCTGCCAAACTCATTCCTAAGCTCACAGACTTGGGTTTGAACTCTCATCTCTGCAGCTGGATACTGGACTTCCTGACGAGTGACCCCAGGTGGTGAAATTTAACAGCTTTAACAGTTGAAAGGGAACAGCTTTTCTATTCCACACTGACTCTGAGCACAGGGGACCCCCAGGGATGTGTGCTCAGCCCCCTCCTGTACTCCCTGTATACAAATGACTGTGTAGCCAAACACGCATCTAACATCATCTTCAGGTTTGCTGATGACACCACCATCCTAGGCCTCATCACTGATGGAGATGAAACAGCCTACAGAGACGAGGTCAGCGCTCTGTCAGAGTGGAGCCATGACAGCAACCTCTGTCTCCACATCAGCAAAACAAAGGAGCTGATCGTGGACCACAGGAAGCTGCAGAGAGGTGGTCACTCTCCCCTGTTCATCAATGGAGTCGAAGTGGAGAGAGTCAGCAGTGTGAAGTTCCTTGGCGTACACCTCACTGATGACCTCACCTGGTCCCTCCACACCAACACTATTGTGAGATCTGCCCGTCAGCATCTCTTCTTCCTGCGCAGGCACAGGAAGTTTGGTCTGCCTCCTCAGATCCTCACCAACTTCTACAGATGCACCATAGAGAGCATCCTCACAGGCTGCATCACTGTCTGGTACAGCAGCTGCACCGCCTGCGACCGCAAGGCCCTTAAAGGTGTGGTGAGGATGGCAGAAGCCATCATTGGCAACAAACTACCAGCCTTACAGGACGTCTACCAGTCCTGCTGCCTCAGGAAGACCAAACAGATCCGGTCAGACAGCGTCACCCAGCACACAGCCTGTTCACCATCCTGCCAGCAGGCAGGAGATTCCGCAGCATACAGGCCAGAACAGCTCGGCTAATGAAGTTTCTGAACAAGCTGTGAAGCTGTGGGTCCTTTTCCAACTACCATTTCACTCAGTCACTCTGTCAGCATTATTATTATATCATCTCTGCTATGGACAATAACACTTTAACACTAAGTCATTTTAAAGAACAATAACACTGAGTCACTTAAGTCACTTTAAAATGTATATTGTATATTCTTCAAAGATTATCCCTTGTTTAATATAAATTTATTTGTGCATAGCAGAGAGGGTTTTTTTTCTTATATAAGTCCCTCCTGCCTCTATATTTTGTCTATATTTTGTTGTGTATATTTAACATATTTCAGTTTGTTTTTCTTGTATTTGTATTTTTACTTTGTTTACTTTTTGTAGAGTGACTATCTGAGTCTCACCACATGCATTTCAATGCATGAATGTCCTGAAATGTTGTGCAAATGACAAAGAAACTTGAAAATTAAAACATACATATGAATGGCTATGGCTAGTTATGAGAACTTCAGTAGTTTCTGAAGTTTTGTTCCCTGTGAAAACAGATATCCTGATAATGTGGTGTTGAAGTGTAGACAACTGTGTGAAAATGCAACAACTACCCAATCAGCAGTGACATTATTGGTTCACAGCTGACCTTAAAACAGCTGTGTTTGCCCACAGACTAATCTGCCCACTTTGCTTAGCTCTGACTGAGACTTTGCCTTCTTGAGGTATGAACACACTCATTCTGTAAACATATGACACCCCCATGACATACATATGAGGGTTTATGCAGGAAGTTAACAGACTAGTCTTGGAAAATGCAAACCAAAAAAGCATTTTTTCACTGAGACCACTAATAATTCTACAAGCTCCAGCAATAAGCCCTCAAATGAGAAATTAATATTAGTTTAGTTTTGTGTTGTGTTGTGTTACTTACTCATAACACATTATCACCAACATGAGAAAGCTCACTGAACACTAGACTTTTGATTGCACAGGATCATATACCATAATTCAGAAATCAGCAGGTAGATTAGGCCAGATTGTGTCTGAGAAGCCTATTACCCTTCTCTTTATCTAGGATTTGGAAGAAACAGCCTTGTCTGATGTATAAAGAGACATGGGGTAAATTAAACCATGTTAAATTAAAATGAATTCAAATAAGATCTTTAACTATTAGAGTGAAACTGGTAACACTTTATTTGAAGGGTGTCTAATAACACATTCATATCACCTTACATAAACACTTCATAACACGTTCATGAATGCTTAAATCAACATTCATAAATGATAAATGTTTTACATGATATTAATATGGACTACTATGTCATTTTACTGAAAGATGTTTTTCAAAATAAAAGTCCTCGTTTTATTTATTATTTTCAGTGAAACTCCTCTTTTCTGGACTGTCAGCATAAAATGACCTGACTTTATCCCTTTGGACAGAAGGTGTTTTGACACTTTTTGCCTAGACTTTCAACTTTTTAAAGTTTTTTTTTTTCTAAAGATTATATTTTGCACTATGCTATTCTTTCTACTTTTTACGCTAATTATTCATATATAAAATGTACTGTTCATTCAACACTCTATAGATAATTGTGGAAAATGTTACTTATACTAAGTTGAACTTTCTTGGGGTAAATGCTAACACTGTTATCCCAATTACTGTGGAGGTTTTATTTTTAGTGATGTTCTTCCTCACTTACGGTTTTGGAGAAAGCACAAGTATAACTGTGCATTGGTTATCCTGTGTAACTGAGGTTAAATGTGACAAGCACTGTTATCACAAGGAATGATTCCTTTTTTTGGCATTACTTCAAAGTCAATCGAGTGGTGCCTCTTTGACTTTCTTCACTCAGGGTGCTGATGATTTTGTAAGAAATGTCCTTTATAAATTTGCCTTGCTTTGCCTTCACCATAAAAGTGATGGAAGCCACGTTATCCTCACTAAAGTGTTACATGAATGGATGGATCTTAAATGGAATGGATAAGTATTATGGACCTGTCCCACCACACAGAGTTTGAGACTTTAAGTTGATTGACTGCTCATAGCATATTTATGAGTAATTCACTGTCCATATAGTAAAGTGACATGCAAGACAACATTCATAAGTGATTCATAGCATTTTTAAGAGATGTTTATACACCATGTGTATAAATAGTGATAGTGATTAAAAATTAAATATCTACAATTATTTTCCCTACTTTGCAGCAAAACCCAATGACTGTGAAAAGGAGTCAATAAACACCACAAGTAGGAAGGTCCTTTTTTTATTGGCAAGACCAACAGGCACTTAAACATGCTGCTCAAACTCAAATCAGGAAACCACAAACTCTTCTGAACATGGAAAATACAGATGTGTTCAATAAAATCTTCAACTCTTTTCTAAAACGAAAAATAAAAACACAACCCACTACCTTGTCACTCCTGAGCAACTTTCACATTTTGTACTTGCATCAACATAAATTTCTACTTTCAACCTGAAAACGTGTTACTGCAGAACAATGCACCATAAAAAAACCTCCCACAGAGTTCTCTGAGACCCAATCTTCTGCTATTTCTTTAGAGCATTCTTACACGTCTGCAGGACACCTTTGGTGGTCTTCACTAGGAAATGATTTATTATAGAAAAATATTTTAGCAGAAACAAAAACAAAACCAAGTATTAATCGACAATCACTACGAAACAACTGCTGTAAGTCTTTAACCATCCACCAATATTTTTCCCAGTTAAGTGATGACACTAACTCAGAGGTTGGCAACACACGGCTCTGAAGCCGCTGTCACTCTTCTTCTGGTGGCTCCACAGCAGAATCAGATTTGTAGGCAAAAATAAAATAATCCTCCTTTACAGTAAAATAAAGCTCTGCTGATCTTTCAACACAGTTTAACAATAAATGGTCTTAAACTCTGGAGTGATAATAATAGCCTATATCTAATATAATATAGCCTATATCTGCTAATTCACCCTTAAACCCTGCAGGCATCCAGACTGCTGGTCACAGCAGGACAGTCAACAGTCTTGCCCAGCTAGCCAGTAAGTAAGTCAGCTAACAAAAAAGCGGTGATTTGGATATGAATGGACTTTAAATTCATAATCACTCCAGCTGGTTTCCCGATATATTTAATCTGTAACAACAAACTATCCAATACTGAAAAGTCGCGAGGCTGAAATCAGCTTCTCGTTCGCCAGCTTGTTTTTCAAATTTACCCGTTCCACCTTAAATGCTGCAGCAGATACATTCTGGCACCTCAGGCACCATTTAAGGTGGAACGGGTAAATTCGAAAAAGAAGCTGGCGAAGGAGAAGCGACTTCAGCCTCGTAAAAAACTAACTTTGAGAGACATTTTACAAGAATTATTTCACTTTTTTTACAAGATTATTCTACTTTTGAGGAAAGTTTCGAGGTGGAGATGCGAGAAATGCGGCTTAAAGCAGAACAAAGTAAGTCTTTCGTTTATATACTTTTAGCCTATACTACCACATTAGCACATACTGAGACATATTACAGCCAGGATAGTAAAATGATTTTTGTTGACACTTCGCCGACCCCTGGTGTAGACCACGTCACTAGCCAAACGTTAGCGAGAGTGGACCTTGCGTTTGGGACTAGTTTGTTTAACGTATCACTCCGCATCACTGCTGTGCGTCATAAGGAATGCTCATTTAGGCCCACTAACTACTTCAGCTCGACTGGCACGGTCAGAAAACTGTGCGCTAAGTTAAATCAGTATCAGTTATTTAAGTTCGAAAAAAAGGATGTTGTTATCAAGACCCGCATAAGGTCTATTAATCTTTGGGGCTTAACTGAATCATGTAACTTAGCTAATTAGGTGATGTTAACATTAGCCTGATGCATTCTAATAGCTAATGTAAGGTAGCGTTAGCCTGCTAGCTAGTTAGCAAAGTTTCTTGGCTACAGTTACTGATCATAAGCAAAGTAGCTAATTTAACTGCTGTACTGCTAGTTATATATCATACCTCTGCTATGACAGTCTATCTAGCCCACTAACACAACGTTCATGTGCTTCCAGTATAAATAGGCTCATCCTGTGCGTGTAGAGTTCCACACATCTGACTGCTCCTGTTTGATCTTTTTATAGCCAGAGGAGGACAGACAGCCAGCAGCAGAGCCAGTATCATGATATCTTCAGACTCTTGCAGTGACTTGTGCCGTTTCGTTTATTTTCTTCATATTTTTGTTTTGTTTTTCAGAGAATTTAAAATAATTTCAGTCTAAGAAGAAAAGGAGCAAAGTGAAGGCAATACCCCTTAAGTAATGGCCACATGAGGTGGTTTTATTTTTCGTTTTAGAAAAGAATTGAAGATTTTATTGAACACATCTGTATTTTCCATGTTCAGAAGAGTTTGTAGTTTCCTGATTTGATTTTGAGCAGCATGTTTAAGTGCCTGTTGGTCTTGCCAATAAAAAAAAGGACCTTCCTACTTGTGGTGTTTATTGACTCCTTTTCACAGTCATTGGGTTTTGCTGCAAAGGTAAGGAAAATAATTGTAGATATTTAATTGTTAATCACTATCACTATTTATACACATGGTCTGTAAACATCTCTTAAAAATGTTATGAATCACTTATGAATGTTGCTTTGCGTGTCACTTTACTGTATGGTATATTAACAGCTCCTTAAAATGCTATGAATCACTTATGAATGTTGTCTTGCGTGTCACTTTACTATGTGGTATATGAACAGCTCCTTAAATGCTATAAATCACTTATGAATGTTGTCTTGCATGTCACTTTACTATATGGACAGTGAATTACTCACAATATGCTATGAACAGTCAATCAACTTAAAGTCTCAAACTCTGTGTGGTGGTGGGACAGGTCCATAATGCTTATCCATTCCATTCAATATCCATCCATTCATGTAACATGCACTTTAGTCAGGATAACGTGACTTCCATCACTTTTATGGTAAAGAAAGTTAAACTTAGTTTAAGTAACATTTTCCACAGCTATGTACAGGCTGTTGAAATAACAGTACATTTTTAAAGAAGAATTAGCATATAAAGTAGAAAGAATAGCATGAAAAAGGTAGATAAACAATATGGGCGAAAAAGTGAAAAAGGGAGGATTGGAGTGATGAAAAACAGAGTAAAGTGGATTAGAAATAAGCACTTGTAGTACACATATCAGGTCAGGACTTATTTACTATGTGAAGTAGGTTCTAATTTGTTCTACTTCTATCCTGTTCTAATTGGGATTCTGTTTATGCCCCCACACATATGTACAGTGTCTTCTGCAATTATTGGCACCCTTTTAAGATGAGTTAAATGTTGCTCAGAAATTCACCTTTTGATAAATTAGCCCTAATTAGCCGTAGCCCTAACACTGAAAAAGTGAGAAAAATCCATCCTTTACGTGAAACATGAAGTACATTTATTTAACCGAACCATGTGTCACAATTATTGGCACCCCTAGTAAGTATAAGGAGCAAAATATATCTGAGATATTTATTCCAGTTATGTTTAACTTTTTTAAGTTGATCAACGTTTCTAGGAACTTTCAAGGAGTAATTCTTAACTTCCTGTTTCATATATATATATATATATGCGTGCGTCCTGTGACCACTGAGGTTGACCAACACAAACTGTGCAGCAGCAGATGAGCTATCGTCTCTGACTTTACATCTACAAGGTGGACTGACAAGGTAGGAGTGTCTAATAGAGTGGACAGTGAGTGGACACAGTGTTTAAAAACTCCAGCAGCACTGCTGTGTCTGATCCACTCTGACCAGCAAAACACACACTAACACACCACCACCACGTCAGTGTTACTGCAGTGCTGCAAATACAGTTAAGACAATAAAATAAACTAAAATAAACTAAACTATAATGAAATAAAATAAAAATACTTACGGTTAAGCTGTACAGTGAAACGGAGTGGAGTCCAGCCTTTCCTCTCCTTCTGTAAGCAGTGAATGATGTTCAGTGGGGCATCTCTTTATATACTGTACAGGGAAACATCACTTCACCTTCCAACCAATGACAATCTAAAACTGAGAAATAACCTCAGAATGACATACAGTTCTAAAATTATCATTACAAGGCACTCCCACTTCTAGACACTCCCACTAACAGACACTCCCACTTCTAGACACTCCCACTAATAGACACGCCCACTTTTAGACACTCCCACTTCTAGACACTCCCACTACAAGACACTCCCACAATAAGGCACTCCCACTACTAGACATTCACACAACTAGACACTCTCACTATAAGGCACTCCCTGTTGAGCCTTTGGGCCCAGCTGTCCACATTCTGGGTTTGGGTTTAATGAGAAACAGATTTCTGTACTTCCTGTCTGTTGCCTCATAAGGTTATGAAATGACTGTTTGAGTGAGGTCAATGTGCAGTGTGTGTGTTTAGAAGCAGAGGAGCACAGAGTTTGGCCTGCTCCTCTGTATGTGTGTCAAATTAAAAATTTTAATAGACTGAACCTTCAACTTCAGTTTGTTTTAAAACTCAGTGATGCAAGTAAAGTTTATTTATATAGTGCTTTTTACAACAGGTGTTGTCACAAAGCAGCTTTACAAGGAAATCAGCATTACAGAAAGAAGTCCGGGTCCGAGCCCCCATGAGCGTCGCCAGTGGCGACAGTGGCAAGGAAAAACTCCCTAAGAGAAACAGGAAGAAACCTTGAGAGGAACCAAGACTCAGAAGGGGAACCCATCCTCCTCTGGACCACACTGGATAGCAAAGATTGTTAGTATAAAAACAGGGAAAACAGGTGGAGCAATGATTAATTTGATTAGTTTAGTTCATGCAGCAGCAGCGGCAGCATCAGTGGGGTCAGGTTGTGAGGGTGAGGTTTGCACGGCGTAGTACAGCATGGAGCTTGATGGTGGTCAAGCTGGTTCAGAGGGCTGGCGAGCAGTGGCACCCAATCAAGGCAGAAGAGGCAGCAGCATCAGACGCACAGGATGGGCAGCTGTTCAACTCGGCAAAGAAAAGAAAGAAAGGAAACACACAGAGAGTCAGTTCTGTAATGGGTGTCAGTTCTGTAATGGGTGTCAGTTCTGTAATGGGTGTCAGTTCTGTAAGGGGTGATTGATCACAGATTAAAGTGTTAGCAGAGACTCTGGCAGGTATAGAACTGACAGGGAAAACAAGTACGTTTTTAGCCTAGACTTAAACACTGAGGCTGAGTCTGAGTCCCGAACATTAACAGGAAGACTGTTCCAAAGCTGGGGGGCTTTGTATGAGAAGCTCCACCCCCTGACGTAACTGTATTAATTCTAGGTACTAATAGTGAGCAGCACCTTGTGATCTAAGTAGGCGTGATGGTTCATAGTGAGAGAGAAGTTCACTCAGGTACTGAGGGGCGAGTCCGTTTAGAGCTTTGTAGGTCAGTAAGAGAATTTTATAATCAATGCGAAATTTAACTGGTAACCAGTGTAAGGTTGATAAAACTGGGCTGATATGGTCAAACTTTCTGGTTCTAGTAAGAACTCTGGCTGCAGCGCTCTGGACTAGCTGAAGCTTGTTAAGGCTTTTGCTGGGACATCCAGCCAGCAGGGCATTACAGTAATCTAGCCTTGAAGTAATAAATGCATGAACTAACTTTTCTGCATCCTGTAGAGAGAATGCATTTCTTAATTTATGCATTTCTCAATGGAACTAGGGTTCCTTCTACCAGTCAGATACAGGACGTCCCAGCCAGATTTTTAAAAGTAAATTTCACATGAAACGATGTGCATAAGCCCAAAACTATGACCCTGATTAAGGTTTAACCTCCTAATTTCAACGACATGGCACCTGCCTGTGTGCCTGTTTGACCTGAAACAAATGGCCTGGAGACCAGTACAGAAGCTACACAGTCAGATACATATTTCTTCTTTGTGTGCTTCAGAGTTCAAGTTAGGCCTGATTCTGTAAGTTTTCCAAAATCAAAGAATATTTTTTTTTGAGACGATATGTTCTATCACAATGACAAGCTTGAAAGCTGTAATTTTCAAAAAAACGTCAGAGCTGTTGTTATCAGAAGACAATGCTTAATACCTTTTAGTATTAAACATCACTTTTGTACACAGTAACTTAAATCATCCAATAAAATTACTTCAATAATTAAAATCTGTTTTAAAGAGAAACTTTACTTGAAAAGTCAATCTTGTCAGGATTACAGGTGCACAAAGAGAATACATTTCCCAAACATCAATACCTGTATGATTGATCTTTGAAACAGCACTGTGGGGTCAGTGGAACATCCCCTCAATTAGTGACCAAAGGCAGCTCTGAGTAAGCCAATGTAGCAAAAGAAAAACTGCCCACAATCTGTTTACAGTAATCATTGGATAGTGCGTTTCACCAAACCTGCCACTGTAAAGAGCAATGTCATGTCTATAAGAACCTATGAATGAATAATTTATATTTCATTATAATGCATTCATAAGGCATCATAAATATGGCTAAAATATTTATAAAAATGCCTCACACTTCATAGCCATGTTCATTATGCATTATGAATTGATGATGCATTATAAGTACGGTCAATAACCCGTTAAAAGAGCTTATAAGCTGTGTTTGTCAGCTGTCAGTACAGTGAGACGTGTTTTACACTAAAGGCTCCTCCAGTGTTCACAGTGAAGCTTCGAGCTGATTTACTGAATCACTGAAACACACAAAGTGAAGCTCATTACAAGCTTTAACTGTCAGTTTAAACCAGACCTCAATCAGTCGAGTTTTACCATTGTGGAAAAGTCAGTGTTCACCACTGTTAGCTCAGCGCTAACTTAACACTGCATATCCAGTAGAGCGCTAGCAGAAATTAGCATTACTGTAGTGCAGTGTAGTGATGATACACAGTGAAGGTTCTATAGGTTAATGCTAGAACCACATTACAGTGATAGCTCTCTACTAATCTGCCTCTCTCTCTTCAGGCCTTCACTCCACAGTGACCTCATGCACAGTGTGATGTGAGAGGGGGGCTGATGGGTACTGGGTGTGCTGTGATGTAGTGTTTACAGTGAGAGCGCTGGCTGAGGGGAGCGCAGTGTAGTAATAACTCTGGGCTGAACGGTTTTTTTAGGGATCTGAATTTTCAGGACTGAAGACTCAGAAGTGTACATTCCTCTGATCACACCAAGCACTGCTGATCATAACACATACACCTCCCCCTTTTCTCTTCCCGGAGAGGTCCTTTGTTCTGTCCCTGAGAGATCAATGACCTCTTTGAGAGCCTCAGTGTGCATAGGTGAAGATGCCACACATATTGTTGGAGACACTGCTATTAACCTCCAGACTAAAGACTCTTATTAAAATGACTAAACCTTATTGCATTGAGTTAGTTTATAGGCTACTGTTACTGTAGCCTACTGTTTCTATTAGGCTGAATCATATAAAATAGAGATCTGCACCCACAGGACTTACTACAATATCTTGCAGCATGGGACTAATTTTCAGTGCTGTTTGTGGGAGTGGATGGGAAATCAGACCCCTTCAGGAGGGAGTGGGATGAAGCATGCATGAAGAGAAATCCCACAAATTAATGAATAGCCTAAATAAAGTAGAACGATCACTAAATTATCAATACAAATAATATAAAAGGATAACAGTAAAAAAGTTTAAATGAATGACATCATTCTAAAGAGCTGCGAAGCAACCGATTACATGAACAACACATGCAAAAACACATGCACAGAGCTCAAACGTAACACCTATGCTTTGTGTTTATTGGGAATAAATGGCGTTTGGTGAAGTCATTTCACAGTGAGTGGGACAAAACGCATCAGTTGCAGGTGAGAGCGGGAGAAATTATTCCAATTTTCTGCTGGAGCGGGATGAATTCTTGTGAGAGCAGGTGGGACTGAAAAAACACAGTCCCAAGCAGATCTCTAATACAAAGTACCTAGCATTTGGTAGGTAAATATGTAGTACTTAGAATGAATTTTCTGGTACACACAAGTACATAATGTGCTCCCCGGACAAAAAAATGAGTCACCTTGCGTGTTCAGGCTCCTGCAGATGGTGTTGCACAAGGATGATCGGGCTATAAATACCTGCAGGGTGTGTGACAGTATTCATAGATTGAGCAGAGGTTGTACAGTGCAGTGAATGTCTCGTTCAATGTGTGAAAAATGGGTTGCAAAGCAGATATTAATGATAGAAGTGATTGTGTTTGGGCGCCAAAGGCCACAGTGTGAAGGAAGTAGCTGAATTTGCAGGTGTATCAAAGCATATGGCCATACAGGTCGACCAGCAGTGGCAAAAATCTCAGTCTACAGGAAATTGAATCCTCTTGAAAATCTGTGGGACTACTTGGAACAACGAGTAAGATGCCAGGGAACTGCACAATTCTTTGACGGAAGAGTGGCTGAACATTGATGTCACCTACATCCATAAACTTGCCCAGTCCGCCAAATCGAACTGCAGCTGTTATTCGTGCTCATGGAGGAATAACACGCTATTAGGTATGTTTCAGTCCTGTGACGTTAGGTGCCAGGTATGTGCAGCCAGTACTTACTCAGAATTTAATGGTAAATATTCAGGATTTAGAAGTAATAAATACTTGGTACATATACACATTTGTGCTTGCGTCAAAAATGCTGCTTTGTGGAGTGTGTGAATTTAAAGCGTCCTTTGTTTCTTTATATTTGATACAACGTCAGATTCCCATATGGTTTTCCAAAATGTAGAAGAAAATTTTCTTCTTTCAGTTCATTCAATGTTCACGTGACCAGGGCTCACTATAACTTGAGAGAAAGATCTACTCATCGTAGTGTGTCTGCTAGGTTAAAATGTGCATGGGAGCTCTGTAGCAGGGAATGTGAAAGTCTCAAGGCGCTTGTGTCTCATTTATGTGCTCATTTGCAAGAGGGGCTTACTGTTACTTGTCCTTCCAGCCTTGCAGCAAAATTTTAAAAGTAAAACCATCTTTCTCTTCTCATGTGGCAAGATATTACAAAAACTGGGATGTAGCTCAAGTTGCTTCTAGTCATCTTGCTGAAACAAAAGAACGTTTGGACGACTTCAGTGAAAAGATGTAGAAGTTGTTCGTGCAGAGCCACGTATTGAAGCTGAATTTGAAATACCAGTGACTGACCCCCTTGATAAATACACTGAAAACTTATCTCTCTTTTTTCTTGGCCTGCAAGAAAATGATATGGTCCCTGCATCTACAATAACAGAAATTGCAAGTGAGATGAGAACACTATAGGACATCCAACATGAATTTACAATGAATAGGTTAATAACAGACCTTCAAGAACATGGTGTGCCACAGCATGCTTTGCAAGAGTTTGGAAAGAAGCTGTATGATGACAGTCCTCTGCAAAGAGCATTAGCTTCTGGTGGCACATTAGCCACTCACCATAGGAGAATTCAGTTTTATAAGAATAATTTCAATTTAGTTGAGCCACTGCAGATTATGTTAGGCCATATCGATCAAGGTGAGAGGAGGCATTTTCACTATGTTCCTGTTTTGGAAAGCCTGAAACCTATTGTAAAAGAGCAAAGGGCATGTCAGCAAATTTTAAACCCTCTCCCTACTCAAAATGGTACGTTCCAAAATATTACTGATGGGTTTGTCATAAAGGACAATGTATTTTTTGGCTCAGATCCTCACACTTTAAAGGTAATGTTGTTCCAGGATTCTTTTAAGGTGTGTAACCCACTGGGATCAGCTAGATAAAAGAGTAAGATGCTTGCAGTGTACTATATTTTGTGCATTTTTTACCCATTCAGTCGTTCAACGGTTGATCAGATTCAGTTAGTTTTGCTATGCATAGAGAAGGACTGTAAACATTTTGGTGTGAGCAAAGTCTTTGAAGATTACTTTCTGACTTGATGGAGTTGGAGAATTATGGCATAACTGTAGATGGAAAAACATACAGAGGCTCAGGTGCCTGTATTGTTGGTGACAACCTTGGGTCACACTTTATTGGTGGCTTCTGTGAAAATTTTAGCTGTTCTGAATATTTCTGTAGACACTGCCTGATAACACAAGTTTCAGTTGAATTCTCTTTTCTGTGCATCCCAGAGAGACACAAACAGGTACACTGAGTGCATTTTTTGACTACTCACCAGGAACAGACGGCACACGAAGGGATTAAAGCCAATCGTGTATTCCACAAGTTGAGGCATTTCCACGGGTGCCAACTTGGACTACCGACTTGCATTGCCCATGATTTGTTTGAGGGTGTAGTTGATTACGATCTGGGTCTTTGCCTGCAACATTTTGTCAGAGAACACTGGTTTAGTTATGAATGTCTTAATGGCAGGCTTAAATTCTTTCCTGGTGAAAGTGCTAACAAACCAGTTGCTGTTCTGAGTAAAGGACTTAAGCTTGGAGGACAAGCCTCTCTAAATTGGTGGTTGCTACGTTTTTTGCCAGTTTTGCTGTATGCCAAAATTGTGGACCCAGATGATGCTGTGTGGCAGATGCTGCTTCTATTGAGGAATGTAGTTGAACATGTTTGTGCACCTACCCTCTCTGAACCTCAGATTGCCTATATGAAAGTCTTAATTGAGGAGTATGTGGAACTGAGAAAGATAATAAAAGGCTTTTATGTCCACTGGTAGTCTGTTCGGTCCTGAAGTCAGTGTATCTGAGTCTGTCAGATTTTGCCCTGAGTCGTACGACACTAAATTGAAAGAGGCACTTAATAATTTCAGTCTTTCAGTAGACAGCTGTGTTATCACTGACAGAGTAACAGTGCGTGGCACACTGTATTCAAATGGCCTGCTTTTTGTGTTGCGTTATAACGTGGGAGAGTTAAGGTTAGGGCATATACTCTCCATTGTCATTACAGAGGACAAGAGTGTTTTATGCTGAGAAAAAAAGTAGCTGAACTTATTCCTAGCCTTGGAATCTATGAAATTAAGGACAGTCCAAATAATATTACAGGCTCAAATCTAGATGATCTTGCAGATTATGTCCCTTACAAATGTTTGGAGGTACCAAAACCTTTTTTTTTTCCCCTTAAGCATGTACCGCTATGGATGCCATCCGAGATTTAACCACTGGAGCTCTGCCATTGCTTGATAAAGTGATTGAAAGACTATAGGAAATTGGTTTTTTCCCAAATCGATGACCTAAATTTGGTGACAATTGAAGATCTTGAAGGTGTCCTGAAGCCAGTACAGTGTCGCAGGCTGATTAAAGCATTCTCTGCTGGTAAGTGTTTAATTCTTTCTTTTTTCATCCTTTTTAAGACTTATAATATTGTGAAGTTGATATAGTTTAACATAGTTGATGCCTTCACACTTACAGCTTAGAATTATAAGGTTCTACATGTGTTCAGAGCAGTTTTGAGATTGTAAAGGTCAAACATGTCAAAAAAGAGAAAAACTCGTACATACTGCATCAGCATGAAAATGCAGTATGAATGTATTCATGAGAATTTGAAAATTAATACATTTTTACAAATGACAGTTCATGTAGTTACCAATGCATGTATTCATATTTACAAATATGTTAATGAATCATTTGTTCATCAGAATTGGAAAATGAATAAATGACTAGTTAATGAGACTTTGAAAATGAACAAATGTTTATAAATACTGATTCATGTAGTTGCCAATGTGTGCATTCACACTTTCAAACATGAACAAATCATTAGTTCTTAAGAATTTGAAAATGTACATCAGTTTATTATTGGCAGCTTGTGTAACAGTGTGCTGTCTCAGACCAGCGTGTGGTGCTGCTACAAGTGTATAACACACAACGGTACTGCTGCAGTTCTACATACCTCAGTGTCACTGCTAGGCTGAGAGGGCTCCAACCCCCAAAGGTATACAGTAACAGACATCCATACCTGAGTTCTACCGCACTTATACAGTAACAGTTACTGTTACTGTATTAGTGTGGTAGAACTCAGGTATGGATGTCTGTTACTGTATAAGTGTGGTAGAACTCAGGTATGGATGTCTGTTACTGTATAAGTGTGGTAGAACTCAGGTATGGGTGTCTGTGTTACTGTATAAGTGCGGTAGTACGCGTATAGGACTCAGGTATGGATGTCTGTTACTGTATTAGTGTGTAGAACTCAGGTATGGGTGTCTGTGTTACTGTATAAGTGCGGTAGAACTCAGGTATGGATGTCTGTTACTGTATTAGTGTGTAGAACTCAGGTATGGATGTCTGTGTTACTGTATAAGTGCGGTAGAACTCAGGTATGGATGTCTGTTACTGTATTAGTGTGTAGAACTCAGGTATGGGTGTCTGTGTTACTGTATTAGTGTGTAGAACTCAGGTATGGATGTCTGTTACTGTATTAGTGTGTAGAACTCAGGTATGGGTGTCTGTGTTACTGTATTAGTGTGTAGAACTCAGGTATGGATGTCTATTACCATGGGGTTGCTAGTCCAGTTTTAGGGGGGCTTTACAATGTTTCCCAATGACACTGAAGCTGATTTCTGCTTACACACACTTTTAACAACACTTACAGAGTGTTGTTAAAAGAAGAGCTGATGAAACACAGTGGTAAACAGGCCCCCATCCCAGCTCTTTGGAACTTGTTGTCGGCATGAAATTCAAAATGGGCATATAATTTTCAAAAAACAATCAAATTTCTCAGTTTCAACATTTGATATTTTGATATTTTGTCTTTGTCTTTGTCTTTGTCTCTCCGGAGAAGCAGAGGATGCTGTGTTCCTTGCCTGACTTATTCTTGGCTCAAGAGAAAGTGAGTATTTTAAATGAGCCGTTCATTTTCAATTTTAACACAGATTAAAAAGAGGAGAAAATGCCGTGTAGTGTTAGTGCTGCATACAGTGTTCACTGTCTGTGTGCAAGGCAAAGCCAGAGGAAGCCAAACGGAGCTCTGAAGGTAGCAGATTTCACATACGGTGGGTGGAGAAAGATGATGAAGCAGAAGTGGACAGACACGCAGACGGGTTTCTGCTTCAGGTGCACATAGTTCAGCACATGATTCATACCATCATCATTACCATTCACACTTTTTGAACTTGGATTTGCAGTGCCAATATTGAATCACCTAAAGAATTTTAGTCCAGGAAGAGGTTTACTCTGGGAAAACTATCCCTATCTTTTTAATCTTTAAGCTGGCAGTAAAGTCTAAACAATGAAAGAACCAAACAAAATCAAACTGCCCAACACGCAGCCAACGGGAGGTCTCAGAACAAACAACATAGTGAGTAGAAGTCCTGTTCAGCTAGGCGCCACACCTTCCTGTATGAACACAGTCCACCACAATATTTTGTCTTTGTCTTTGTCTCTCCTGACTCTCTCTGAGGCACTAAAGCAGGTTGAGAGCTGAGGGCTTCCAACTGGTTACTGGAGGTGAAATCAAGCAGAGGAGGGATTGGTGAAGACCTTCTTTTTCCCCAGCCACGATGCCATTCCAAGCCACTGGGCTTGTCGGTCCTAAAACTGCCACGTCTGATGCGTCTCGGTTCTTTTCCTCTGGAAACAGGTACTTCAGTTATTCCACCAAATATCTAAATGGATCCTGAACCAATCAATGTAATTGAAATCTCTGTCAATAAGGAACAAGAACTGAAGCTAATAAGAGGGCAGTTCACCAGAGTTGAAGGAAACCTGAATAGAGATGCTGCGAGGCCTGTGACCCTGTGGTACAAAAGGGGGTGGGGGGTGGGGGGGTGTGACAACCCTGTGACCAGTATCCAGTTTTCATTCAGAAATGAGATGATTGAAGGTCTTATAGCTTGTAAAAAGTTCACCCCTGTCAAGAAAAACATAATTACAGGTACAACAGGTGATCCCATTCAACTGTGGTACAAAAGAGGCACCACTGAGTTTGACTTCCCCATCATGGACCTGAGGGTCACCTCCACTCTGGAGGATGAGCCAGAGCTGTTCAGCAATAACTGGGAGCGTCTGGGCTGCGATCTGAACCGCAACAATGGTGGAGGTCCGGTTTACGTCTGGGTGAGGAGGAGAGGAAAAACCTACATCTGTGACATCACAGCTACTATCGGTTTTGCTGAAAAGACAGAAAGTGGCGTCTTTAAAGATGTAGATCTCTTTAATCAAGGATACTTCCGTGTGGATGAAGATACCAACCGAGGAGTGAACCCTGCAGGTGATGCAGTGTTTATCTGGTACCGCCGTTCCACACATTCCCCTAATTGAACCATCACTGACATTGATGTTTCTGCCAATGATAGAGTGAAAGGCAGCTTCACAAGGGTTGATAAAAACCTCAATTCTGGCACTGCTGGAAATCCTGTGTTTCTGTGGTACAGATCTGCGTTCAATCGTGCCGTCCAGCACCTCACCGTGTTGGTTTGTAACAGTGGTAATGATGTTTGGGATGCTTGCCGAAGAAATAATATCAGAGTTGTGAATGTAAACCTTAATAATGGAATTCCAGGTTCCAGAAATATTTACACTGCATATAAGTGAGAGTCGTACCCTCCGGCTCTGTTTCACTTTCAGTAATCAGCTCTACCTTCTCTGCTTCCTGCACTCCCACCAGTAATTACTGAGATATTCTGAAATCTCTACATTGTACCGTAATAATCAGAGATGTTATCAGGTTAAAGTCTGTGTATCTGAGTGAATAATGTAATCAGTGTATCTGAGTGTGTTCAGCTCATCCTCTGCATTTCTCTTCTTTCTCTATTAAAGCTCATAAAACACTGTCAGTGTCTTCTGAGTCTGTGATTGTGTCAGTGATGCTGTGATATGAATGTAATTCTGTAGGAGGGTCTGATCTTTAAAACACAGCAAAACACCAGTAATAAAGAACTCACTGTTTATAATCAGTAAATAAAGAGAAATTTGAGCATCACTGTATTGTAATGGACACTTATCAACCTGGTATCAAGCCCCAGTGTGTAATACACACATTGGTCCACTTGGGGCACCGTATCAGTGTCACGTTTTTGTGTGCCTGTAGGGTGAAATGCACACGCTACTGCAGGAAATTGGAAAAATGCCTGTATGACGACGACATGACGACAGCGGCGAACGACATAATCACGCTCTCCAACTATGACGTTGATTCCTGGTCAGGTAGCTGCCCTGTGTGGGTATTGTTTGTAAACTAAATACAGCATATAAACCTTGTTTGTTTTAGTTCATAAGAACAGAACATGCACCGTGGCTACAGCAGTGGGTAGTTGTAAGTGTGGGTAGTTAGGTGGTCAGCTAGGCTGACTAAGTACTTGGCAAGTTTGATAATTAACTAAGATAGGGGTTAACTAACCAGCTAGTATCAGCTAACCAACCAGCTAGCATCAGCTAACCAGCTAGCATCAGCTAACCAGCTAGCATCAGCTAACTAACCAACTAGCGTCAGCTAACCAGCTAGCGTCAGCTAACTAACCAGCTAGTGTCAGCTAACCAGTTAGCGTCAGCTAACCAGCTAGCCTCAGCTAACCAGCTAGCGTCAGCTAACTAACCAGCTAGCGTCAGCTAACCAGCTAGCATCAGCTAACCAGCTAGCATCAGCTAACCAGCTAGCCTCAGCTAACCAGCTAGCGTTTGTAAATAGACAGCCATACTGTTGATTGGTTTCCTGTTCTGTGCTGCTAGCCTGCTTCATAACTAGTTTGCTTAAGTAGCGTTAGTTAGCTGTCCTTTACATGCTTTTATCACAAAACTTCTTGGTGATGTTTGATGTCACCTTTCCTGTAAGTTAATTATCAGTGTTTTTCTGCGTCGCTGCTGACCAATGAAGATTTAGATCTTGATTTCTTAAACAACTGTTCAGTTGACGTGACTCTGATTGCGTGGGATGGTCATATAACCGGAGTTTAAGGTTAATGTTTCAGGAATTCCCATGGTCAGGGCAAAGTCAGTTAGAGTGGTTTACTGTGGAGAAACTCACTGCCTCTGATTGATTCATGGTATCAGAGATGGGGATGGGGGGGGCTTTTAGAGACATTAAACTCTTTGGACGTCTGGTTGTGATCACCACCACTGTAAACAATCGGTCATTTCATAGTGGTGGTGGTAAAACTGTAAGATTCTCTAGAACAGCGCATTTCACACCAAAGCACTTTGAATGACTGTTTACATTTTAACCATTTAGAAAGTCAGTGGAAATTCCTTTTTGTGCTCATCCTGTGTGATCACAATGATTTTACACTGCGTTAACCACATCATAGACCTTTTTACAGCCATATTGTGACTGTTGTGTCCCTACCTACATTACCTCTAATGACTTCTAATGTACACCAGAGTCACTCTCTCTCTCTCTGTCTCACTCTCTCTCTGTCTCTCTCGCTGTCTCTCCTCTTACTTATACACCGTTGCTCAGTCCTGCCACCTCTCTCCTTCATTGTCCCACTTACATTGCTATTCCATATGTACTTCCTGTTTTTTGTTTGTTTATGTGTTGTTTGTTTTTCCTACTTCTCTGATGTTCTTCATTCAAATTCTTTTTCTCCACCAGACTGCTGTTAAAATGGCTGCTCCCCAGGACGGTGGAGAAGCAGAGGATGCTGTGTTCCTTGCCTGACTTATTCTTGGCTCAAGAGAAAGTGAGTATTTTAAATGAGCCGTTCATTTTCAATTTTAACACAGATTAAAAAGAGGAGAAAATGTCGTGTAGTGTTAGTGCTGCATACAGTGTTCACTGTCTGTGTGCAAGGCAAACCCAGAGGAAGCCAAACGGAGCTCTGAAGGTAGCAGATTTCACATACGGAGGGTGGAGAAAGATGATGAAGCAGAAGTGGACAGACACGCAGACGGGTTTCTGCTTCAGGTGCACGTAGTTCAGCACATGATTCATACCATCATCATTACCATTCACACCACACCCCCCCACTTTTGGACTTGGATTTGCAGTGCCAATATTGAATCACCTAAGGAATTTTAGTCCAGGAAGAGGCTTACTCTGGGAAAACTATCCCTATCTTTTTAATGTTTAAGCTGGCAGTAAACTCTAAACAACGAAAGAACCAAACAAAATCAAACTGCCCAACACGCTGTGTATATACACTTTACAAGAACTGGGCAACGCTAGAGGTTCTGTGCCGTGACCCAAGCAAGCATGTGATATCAGACAGACAGGTCGCAGCCAACGGGAGGTCTCAGAACAAACAACATAGTGAGTAGAAGTCCTGTTCAGCTAGGCGCCACACCGCCCTGTATGAACACAGTCCACCACGTTGTTTTGGCAAAAAAATGCAATGTTGCTACAAAACATTGCTTTCCTATGAAGTAAACTGCCTATTTTAATAGAGACTGTAACAGCAGTTCATGTGCATAGATAGACTAACATGTATTTTCCTGGTTTTTATATTAATGTTTGATTGTCTACATCTGTTTTGCCATGATTTCAGAAGCTGCCAGTAACGACCTGAATCGTTTTGAGATGACTGAGGAGGTACCTGTACTGTCAGAGTCATCACCGTCTCAGTGTTTGATTGGGAAGATGACACTACGACATAACGATTAAGCAAGTTAACAGAAAGTTTAAAAACTGTGTCTTTTTATTTCGCTCTGCTTTTATCCGTGTCATACTGCACTTTTATTTATTTCACCGTGGCCTAGACGTTGCTGTAGTGCTGCAGAATCACAAAGGATATTTTAATGAATTCTCTGTTTTGGTCATATCCCTCTTTTAGACAGCGAGCTGGAGAAACTTCAGGATGTTTTGACGTCGGTTGATGTCGACTATTCAGTAGAACGTCCATCAGCGTCCTCTTCATGGAACTTCATGGAAATTTGTGCCCCTACCAAATAAAGCACTTTAGAAGTAGATCAGACATAATGGACCAGAAATCACAACTTGAGCAACCTGCCAATTATTCAAATTAAGCAGACAAAATGTTAAATTATGTCATTCTAATGATGTAAAACAAAGAAACGCCAATTTTACCAAATACTGACTGATGTTATTAGTTGATGATCAACATTCTGTTTATATATATAAAAAAGTTTGGTCTTTATTGAAAAACACAACTGTAGCTTAGCTACACCATCAGCTCAAATCCTAAAAAGTGCTGTCAGCCCTGCATGACACAGGAAAATTAGGCAGTATAAACAAGGTGGTGCTGTTCTACGTCAGTCATGTTGAGGGGTTTAATATCTTAACACTAAAATCCACCCTAAGCATGGTCAAGAATTTACAGTGCAAAACCAATTAAATAATTTAAAATACCATTTCAAATATCATCATGAAGACAACTACAGTTTCAAAAACCAACATGAGCTTAAAGACTCAATGCAGCTTATTAGGTAAATATTTAACCTGAGCTGTAACGCCGGACCATCCAAAGAAACCTACGTTTCACCACATAAGAATGTCTTATTCCTGAATATTTCTGTTCAGCTTGTGTCCATCCAAATTCATCAAGATCTTCTGGACAGAAAGCTGAAAACAAGGGCATAAAGGAGTCCAAATACCATGATGAATGCATTTCCAAGATTGTTGACCTCTATCACAATGGCAGTGTCCCACAGCTCAGCATCATCCTCATTACTGTCTCTTCAAACTGTGTAAATCCCCACTGTTCACTCACATGTCCTTCTCCACATCACCAATACAGATCTAAACATAAACACAAACACAATCACTGACCGGTCAGAGAAGTGCACAAGCAGACGTCTGCATTTTCAAGGCTTGTGAAAAACACAACTGTAGCTTAGCTTTTCACCATCAGCTCAACTTCAATCAAAATCAGAGGTTAGCTGATGTTCATGGTGTACCAATAATATCAGGAATATTAAAGGGCTAATTTACTGATGTAAAAAATGATCCTACAGTGATCCACCTTTAGATAGATTTACATTCTGAATCAGCTGCAGGTAGAATTCATACTGCTGACGTTGAAGTAGCATCTCAAACTCCAATGGAACCTAGATAAGGTGAACATGCAGAACCTCCATCAAACACTCATTTATAAAGCACTTTCATCACGTCCTGGCATGTTAACCTTGTCTGAGTCCCTCTGAGAACCCACAGAACATCATTAAGCTACATATTTATGGCTCTAGACATCGGTTTTCTTCCAAGGATGAACTTTAAGATGCTCTTTCAGCATCAGCACTATGTATTCTACCTGCAGAAATCAGAGTCTAACCAAATCAGTAAATCAAAGACTCCTCCTGGTTATATCCAATCATGGCAATTAACAAAGCTGAATAAGTGCTGAATCATTAGACTGGAATCATAACATTATTCTGTCAGTTCTAAGTTTTGTACAGCACCACCTTCACAAAACTAATGCTTTCACTGTTATTGCACAGATTTAGTGAAAGTGCATCTTTTGGTAAACGATTCTTCTCTCCAATTACATGACAGGCAGCAGTTTTACCACTAATTTGTAAAGAACACACAGTGTAATTTTCACTGGAATCTTAAGAGATCCTGAACATCTAGTTATACCTATATATATATATATATATATATATATATACTTTGTCAACACCTCTAGCAGCAGCATCAGCACCTGAAAATCAATGACCAAACATCTAACAGCTCAGCATGTATTCTATAAATCATACACTAAATAGGCAAAAGCCTGTGGACCCTCTCCTAACCCTTGTGTGGTGTTGATGTGTTTGTTACTCAGTGGTCAGTGGACCCACTACATTGTTTAATTAAAACAACCATAACAGACATAACATAACATACCAGATGTTTAAAATATCACAAGTGTCCAGCATAGAGGTCTCCTTTAGCAGCTGTAGCCAGTCAGCAGCCAACACCACATGTGTAATATAAATGTGTGAAAATGGGTTATTTTATATGTTCTTCACAGAAAATGAGCAAAGACAAAGAATCTGAGGCTGAAATAATAATAAACCACATTTATCTTTTGGTAAACATTGAAAATGGGTCCCACAGACCTGAACACTGAGTTGAGGTGTTTCAGCCACACCCATTGCTAACAGGTGTATAAAATCAATCACATAGCCGTGCAGTCTCCACAGACAAACACTGGCAGTAGAAGAGGTGGTGCTGAAGAGCTCAGTGACCTTCAGCGTGACACTGTCACAGGATGACACCTTTTCTTACTGTCAGTTTTTCTGACTGGCCCAGTGAACTGTTAGTGCTGTTATCATGATTTGTTAGCATTTCAGCCATGGAACACGGTCATGTACCAAAACAACATTCCACAGCAGTAAATATATGTCAATGTATCAATATGTTTTATTATATCACTTTCACAGGAGGGTGTAGATGAATTAGCAATAGATGAATTGAGCATTTTTTGTGTCCATGTAAATTTTTTGGGGTTCATGTTAATTATGTCCTTATTAAATACAAATATCACATTATTCTACAATACCTCCTTTATGTGAAAGCATTTTTAATGCATCAGAATAAAACAAATTTTAGACACTTCTGCTTCCCAAAGACTCAAAACTTCCAATCGCCTCTGTGAAATAAGTGGGTAGTGCGCAGTGGGTAGTGCTGTCGCCTCACAGCAAGTATGGCCTGGGTTCGATTCCCGGCCGGGTGACCAGGGTCATTTCTGTGTGGAGTTTGCCTGTTCTCCCCGTGTCTGCGTGGGTTTCCTCCGGGTACTCCGGTTTCCTCCCACAGTCCAAAGACATGCAGTCAGGCTGATTGGACATGCTGAATTACCCCTAGGTGTGATTGTGTGTGTGACTGTGTATGTCTGTCTGTCTGCCCTGCGATGGACTGGCGACCTGTCCAGGGTGTATCCTGCCTTCTGCCCAATGACAGCTGGGATAGGCTCCAGCACCCCACCGCGACCCAGAAGGATAAGCGGTTTAGATGATGGATGGATGGATGAAATTTGTGCCAAATATTTACCAAATCCGAATGTGCAACTGCAGGAGAAACATGAACATTGTGTTATAACAATGTTTATCTATTTGAAAAAGTATAACCTTAATTTAAATGTAAATTTAAATATGATCTTATTTTTTATTGATGTTGAACTGCCTGACATTTTCTTGGTGGGAGAATTGATGATCCTGTTAAAAATGAAATTAAACCACTATAAAAACTATGAAACAAATATCAGTACATTGAATAGATTCCTGTAGCGACTCATTTGCACATCTTCTGCTTTGAAATGAGATTTTTTGTTTTTTAAATGCTTAAATGCTTTTTTTTTTAAGTCGTACTTTGGAATTGGCCGATTAAGGGGCTAAGTCATTAACAGCCGCATGGTCATGATGTATGAACAGAGCCCATGCTTTTAGTCATTTGATTAATGAAACAATAGATTTTTTCTCTTTTTCAGGATGACCGTTGCAAAGCTGAATAACTTTATAAGATGGAAGCCCTCACTCCAGCTGGTTGGCATTCCCGTTTGACCTGAGCGTGGCTGAAGGGTGATGTAGGGCCAACTGGGCCGGCCACACACCTGCTTTACCAGCTCTACGTAAGAATAGATCAGTCCTGACAGGAACGTCTCTGGAGACCATGCAGCCCTCCACCACCGTCAGACTTCACCACATAGAGAACCACAACTACACATACAGTTGTAGGCATACAGCAGATTGTTAAGGGACTCTTTCCTATTTGATCTCTGTGGTCCTCTGGTAAAGACCCCACAGAGTCACTAAAGCAGTCAGTGTCTGCTCTCTTTGGACATAAAGTCCTGGTGTTAGGCTTTGACCTGGTCTAGCAGTGAAGACCAGGACTCGCCACTGAAACTGTCCATAACATCCTGCAGTCTGGATATTGGCTGAGGATTGGATGTATTTTTTCTGTTTAAATCTCTATAATTAATACAGAGTCTAAGGCTGCCATCCTTTTTTCTGACACATAAGACAGGGAGGACTGTGAGGAGCTGGACTTCTCAATCCAGCCTTGTAGTATCAGGTCAACTAAGTCGGCTTTGGGTCAGACATGTTAGTGCCTGTGACCGGTTTAGTGTCTTTCAATGTTGTCATGTGTTCTGGAGAAAGAATGTCATTCCTCTCTAAGAATCTGTTGAACTACCTGCCTTTCTGGTGCACTAAGAGGGTTTAAATCAACAGGAGGACCCCAGACATCATGACTGGCCCTGGTACTACTAACAGCAGGTGACTTTAGGGCAGATCTCTCCAAAATACTGATAAAAATGCTGTTCTAACAGGCTGAACTGTACCAATGGGGTTTGGATACCTCACTGATTATGTGTGGAAGCTCCTTTACTCAGTCGAACAAGCTTTTTACAGAGCTCAAGGCCTTCTGTCCACTGGGGATTTACCTCAAAAATGAGTGCAGTGTCCTCTTTGAAAGGCTGAGTGTACACTCAGCACTTGACCTGCACAGTGTGATGTTTTAGGACATGGTCCAGTTCTTTTGCTGTTTTTACTGCACACTCACAGACATGCTCTGTAGTTTCAAACTGTATAAAGGCTGCGATTTTGTTTTCCTCTAATTAGGGAATGCAACACTCAGAGTATGTCTAAGCTGGCGCAGTTATGGTGGTGGATTGCACCTCCTCAGTGTCCTGTACAATCTGCTCGCTGACATTAAAGCCAGTGATGGGGCGGGAGAGGAGTTTATTAGCTCTTTCATTGCGAGCACAGGAATGATCAGATCATTGGTGAAGACTATTCTAGAACCGAGCTTAAAAGCCACCCTAGGTATGGAATATTTGTTCCACTGGAAGCTGCCAGTATCAGTGCATCACCGGTACTGATCATTCCTGAAACATCTTTGAAAGACACCTCAGGAAAGCGCTCTCTCTTCCACCATTCATCAATAATACACACCCGAGGACCTACAACCAACAAGGCACTGTAACCATACAGGTATTGTGCCCGTGTGACCTTGGTGTTCAAGTTCATCCATGTCTCTCTGTTGACAGTTAAATTATCTTCTTGTGTCGATGTGAGGAGGAGCTGGGTGTTGCTGGAGTGGGTCATAGTGAGACTGGAAACTGTGGACTCATCTGAGAGTGGGCAAAGGTAAATTACTCGTCCCCTCTGAGTATCTTTGTAAGTGCTGGCCTGGAGATATCGCTCCACAGAATCATGATCTCTATTTCTGGGTAGCCTCAGTCCATTTTCAGTCTGGTACTGATTCCTTCCTCTCTTTCTAGGTGTCTGGTGATATTGGAAATTAGTGATGGTGATTTTGCCAGAGACATATTCTCAGTTCTGTCCAGATATTTGGAGGAATTCACTTTGTTTTATCAGGTCCTCTCTAGACAGCTGGTTTAACAGGCTCATCACTTCTATTTGACTGTACTTTCACCAAAGCAGGCCGCCTAATCTCATCCTGACCCCGTGGCTTTTTGCTAGCACTGAAACGATGTGCTTGACCAGCCAGCTACAGTAATGCTAATATCAGCAGAAACAGTGATATCAGTGGAGACAAATGTGTCTCTACACAGTGTTGTTGTTTATTTTTTACAGTATAATCTGTGGTAAATGCTCAAAGCTAATGGGGAGATAAATGTAGCATTTCCTCACTTCCAGAAAAAGACACTTTCCCCTCGACCCAGAGTCGTCATAGAAGGGTGGAAGGAGAAGGGCGGGTGATGGGTTGCAGAGTTGTCACCAAGGAAAACTGAAGGGAGAGGAGAGAATTTGTAGAATGTAGAGGGGAAACGTGAGGGGATAATTAACACCCTGGCGAACGGATGTAAGAGCCAAAATAATACCAGTAACCGTATTTAATTCGGTTTTAACAATGAACTTCATTCACTTCCACTCTTCCACTGTGGAAGAGTGCAGTGAACCTCACAGGCCAGACAATTATCGTTAATCAGGCAAATGTTAATGCGTAGAGAAACATGCCTTCCACCTCACAGGAGCACCGGCATCAATCCCTACCTAAAATCTTCGCCGTTCACTTGAAAGGCCCCTCTTCCAACCCGGGAAGGTGACAGTACTGCACTCTAGGCTGCCTGTGGGCTGCTCCAGTGAGGGGGATGGCATGTTCTTTTCTAGTGTTATTTTGGCTCGTATATCCGTTCACCAGGGTGTTAATTTTCCCTTCACTATTCAGGATTACCACTACTAGATTTCGTGCTGATGCAGACATCAAAAAAACAAGATGGCAACAAGTGCCTCGATGACGACATATTTCATTCCATGTATTCAGAATTTCATTCCATATATTCAGGGTTTCATTCCATATATCATGTCTATATAAATGCAACAAGTCCAGTCGTGAAATTTCCTCACTACTAAATATTCCACAGTCAGCTGTCAGTGGGATTATAACAAAGTGGAAGCGATTGGGAACGACAGCAACTCAGCCACGAAGTGGTCGGCCACGTAAAATGACAGAGCGGGGTCAGCGGATACTGAGGCGCATAGTGCGCAGAGGTCACCAACTTTCTGCAGAGTCAATCGCTACAGACCTCCAAACTTCATGTGGCCTTCAGATCAGCTCAAGAACAGCGTAGAGAGCTTCATGGAATGGGTTTCCATGGCCGAGCAGCTGCATCCAAGCCTTACATCACCAAGCGCAGTGCAAAGCGTCGAATGCATTAGTGTAAAGCGCCGCCACTGGACTCTAGAGCAGTGGAGACGTGTTCTCTGGAGTGACCAATCAGCTTCTCCGTCTGGCAGTCCGATGGACGAGTCTGGGTTTGGCGGTTGCCAGGAGACGGTACTTGTCTGACTGCATTGTGCCGAGTGTAAAGTTTGGTGGAGAGGATTATGGTGTGGGGTTGTTTTTCAGGAGGTGTGCTCGGCCCCTTAGTTCCAGTGAAAGGAACTCTCAATGCTTCAGCACCAAGAGATTTTGGACAATTTCATGCTCCCAACTTTTTGCGTGATGTATATATTACAAATTACAGTATCATTCCATATATTCAGAGTATCATTCCATATATTCAGAGTGTCATTCCATATATTTAGAGTATCATTCCATATATTTAGAGTGTCATTCCATATATTCAGAGTATCATTCCATATATTCAGAGTGTCATTCCACATATTCAGAGTATCATTCCATATATTCAGAGTGTCATTCCATATATTTAGAGTGTCATTCCATATATTTAGAGTATCATTCAATATATTCAGTGTCATTCCATATATTTTGAGTGTCATTCAATATATTCAGTGTCATTCCATATTTTGAGTCATTCATATATTCAGTGTCATTCCATATATTCAGAGTGTCATTCCACATATTCAGAGTATCATTCCATATATTCAGAGTGTCATTCCATATATTTAGAGTGTCATTCCATATATTTAGAGTATCATTCCATATATTTAGAGTATCATTCAAAATATTTAGAGTATCATTCAATATATTCAGTGTCATTCCATATATTTTGAGTGTCATTCAATATATTCAGTGTCATTCCATATATTCAGAGTGTCATTCCATATATTTAGAGTATCATTCCATATATTCAGAGTGTCATTCCATATATTTAGAGTATCATTCCATATATTCAGAGTGTCATTCCATATATTCAGAGTGTCATTCCATATATTTTGAGTATCATTCCATACATTCAGTGTCATTCCATATATTCAGAGTGTCATTCCATATATTTAGAGTATCATTCCATATATTCAGAGTGTCATTCCATATATTCAGAGTGTCATTCCATATATTTAGAGTATCATTCCATATATTCAGTGTCATTCCATATATTTAGACTATCATTCCATATATTCAGAGTATCATTCCATATATTGAGAGTGTCTTTCCATATATTCAGAGTATCATTCCATATATTCAGAGTGTCTTTCCATATATTCAGAGTGTCATTCCATATATTCAGAGTGTCATTCCATATATTTAGAGTATCATTCCATATATTGAGAGTGTCTTTCCATATATTCAGAGTATCATTCCATATATTCAGAGTATCATTCCATATATTCAGTGTCATTCCATATATTTAGAGTATCATTCAATATATTCAGTGTCATTCCATATATTCAGAGTGTCATTCCATATATTTAGAGTATCATTCCATATATTCAGTGTCATTCAATATATTTAGAGTATCATTCCATATATTCAGTGTCATTCCATATATTCAGAGTGTCATTCCATATATTCAGAGTGTCATTCCATATATTCAGAGTGTCATTCCATATATTCAGTATCATTCCATATATTTAGAGTATCATTCCATATATTCAGAGTGTCATTCCATATATTTAGAGTATCATTCCATATATTCAGTGTCATTCCATATATTTAGACTATCATTCCATATATTCAGTGTATCATTCCATATATTTAGAGTATCATTCCATATATTCAGAGTGTCTTTCCATATATTCAGAGTGTCATTCCATATATTCAGAGTATCATTCCATATATTCAGAGTGTCTTTCCATATATTCAGAGTATCATTCCATATATTCAGAGTGTCATTCCATATATTTAGAGTATCATTCCATATATTCAGTGTCATTCCATATATTTAGAGTATCATTCCATATATTCAGAGTGTCATTCCATATATTTAGAGTATCATTCCATATATTCAGAGTGTCTTTCCATATATTCAGAGTGTCATTCCATATATTCAGAGTATCATTCCATATATTCAGAGTGTCTTTCCATATATTCAGAGTATCATTCCATATATTCAGAGTATCATTCCATATATTCAGAGTGTCTTTCCATATATTCAGAGTGTCATTCCATATATTCCGAGTATCATTCCATATATTCAGTGTCATTCCATATATTTAGAGTATCATTCAATATATTCAGTGTCATTCCATATATTCAGAGTGTCATTCCATATATTCAGAGTGTCATTCCATATATTCAGAGTGTCATTCCATATATTTAGAGTATCATTCCATATATTCAGAGTGTCATTCCATATATTCAGAGTGTCATTCCATATATTTAGAGTATCATTCCATATATTCAGAGTGTCATTCCATATATTCAGTGTCATTCCATATATTTAGAGTATCATTCCATATATTCAGAGTGTCATTCCATATATTCAGTATCATTCCATATATTTAGAGTATCATTCCATATATTCAGAGTGTCATTCCATATATTCAGAGTATCATTCCATATATTCAGAGTGTCTTTCCATATATTCAGAGTATCATTCCATATATTCAGAGTGTCTTTCCATATATTCAGAGTATCATTCCATATATTCAGTGCCATTCCATATATTTAGACTATCATTCCATATATTCAGTGTCATTCCATATATTCAGAGTGTCTTTCCATATATTCAGAGTGTCATTCCATATATTCAGAGTATCATTCCATATACTCAGTGTCTTTCCATATATTCAGAGTATCATTCCATATATTCAGAGTATCATTCCATATATTCAGAGTGTCTTTCCATATATTCTGAGTATCATTCCATATATTCAGAGTGTCTTTCCATATATTCAGAGTATCATTCCATATATTCAGAGTGTCTTTCCATATATTCAGAGTATCATTCCATATATTCAGAGTGTCTTTCCATATATTTAGAGTATCATTCCATATATTCAGTGTCATTCCATATATTTAGACTATCATTCCATATATTCAGTGTCATTCCATATATTTAGACTATCATTCCATATATTCAGTATCATTCCATATATTCAGAGTGTCATTCCATATATTCAGAGTGTCATTCCATATATTTAGAGTATCATTCCATATATTCAGAGTGTCATTCCATATATTGAGAGTGTCATTCCATATATTCAGAGTGTCATTCCATATATTTAGAGTATCATTCCATATATTCAGAGTGTCATTCCATATATTCAGTATCATTCCATATATTTAGAGTATCATTCCATATATTCAGAGTGTCATTCCATATATTCAGAGTATCATTCCATATATTTAGAGTGTCATTCCATATATTTAGAGTGTCATTCCATATATTCAGAGTATCATTCCATATATTCAGTGTCATTCCATATATTTAGAGTATCATTCAATATATTCAGTGTCATTCCATATATTCAGAGTGTCATTCCATATATTTAGAGTATCATTCCATATAGTCAGTGTCATTCAATATATTTAGAGTATCATTCCATATATTCAGTGTCATTCCATATATTCAGAGTGTCATTCCATATATTTAGAGTATCATTCCATATATTCAGTGTCATTCCATATATTCAGAGTGTCATTCCATATATTTAGAGTATCATTCCATATATTCAGAGTGTCATTCCATATATTTAGAGTATCATTCCATATATTCAGTGTCATTCCATATATTTAGACTATCATTCCATATATTCAGAGTATCATTCCATATATTCAGAGTATCATTCCATATATTCAGAGTGTCATTCCATATATTCAGAGTATCATTCCATATATTCAGAGTGTCTTTCCATATATTCAGAGTATCATTCCATATATTCAGAGTGTCATTCCATATATTTAGAGTATCATTCCATATATTCAGTGTCATTCCATATATTTAGAGTATCATTCCATATATTCAGAGTGTCATTCCATATATTTAGAGTATCATTCCATATATTCAGAGTGTCATTCCATATATTCAGAGTGTCATTCCATATATTCAGAGTATCATTCCATATATTCAGAGTGTCTTTCCATATATTCAGAGTATCATTCCATATATTCAGAGTATCATTCCATATATTCAGAGTGTCATTCCATATATTCCGAGTATCATTCCATATATTCAGTGTCATTCCATATATTTAGAGTATCATTCAATATATTCAGTGTCATTCCATATATTCAGAGTGTCATTCCATATATTTAGAGTATCATTCCATATATTCAGTGTCATTCCACATATTCAGAGTATCATTCCATATATTCAGAGTATCATTCCATATATTCAGAGTGTCATTCCATATATTTAGAGTATCATTCCATATATTCAGAGTGTCATTCCATATATTCAGAGTGTCATTCCATATATTTAGAGTATCATTCCATATATTCAGAGTGTCATTCCATATATTCAGTATCATTCCATATATTCAGAGTATCATTCCATATATTCAGAGTATCATTCCATATATTCAGAGTGTCATTCCATATATTCAGAGTATCATTCCATATATTCAGAGTGTCTTTCCATATATTCAGAGTATCATTCCATATATTCAGTGTCATTCCATATATTTAGACTATCATTCCATATATTCAGTGTCATTCCATATATTCAGAGTGTCTTTCCATATATTCAGAGTGTCATTCCATATATTCAGAGTATCATTCCATATATTCAGTGTCTTTCCATATATTCAGAGTATCATTCCATATATTCAGAGTATCATTCCATATATTCAGAGTGTCTTTCCATATATTCAGAGTGTCATTCCATATATTCAGAGTGTCTTTCCATATATTCAGAGTGTCATTCCATATATTCAGAGTGTCATTCCATATATTCAGAGTATCATTCCATATATTCAGTGTCTTCCATATTTAGTTCATTCCATATATTCAGTATCATTCCATATATTCAGAGTGTCTTTCCATATATTTAGAGTATCATTCCATATATTCAGTGTCATTCCATATATTTAGACTATCATTCCATATATTCAGTGTCATTCCATATATTTAGACTATCATTCCATATATTCAGTATCATTCCATATATTCAGAGTGTCATTCCATATATTCAGAGTATCATTCCATATATTTTGAGTATCATTCCATATATTCAGAGTGTCTTTCCATATATTCAGAGTGTCATTCCATATATTCAGAGTGTCATTCCATATATTTAGAGTATCATTCCATATATTCAGAGTGTCATTCCATATATTCAGTATCATTCCATATATTTAGAGTATCATTCCATATATTCAGAGTGTCATTCCATATATTCAGAGTATCATTCCATATATTCAGAGTGTCTTTCCATATATTCAGAGTGTCATTCCATATATTCAGAGTATCATTCCATATATTCAGAGTGTCTTTCCATATATTCAGAGTATCATTCCATATATTCAGAGTGTCTTTCCATATGTTCAGAGTATCATTCCATATATTCAGAGTGTCTTTCCATATATTTAGAGTATCATTCCATATATTCAGTGTCATTCCATATATTCAGAGTATCATTCCATATATTCAGAGTGTCATTCCATATATTTAGAGTATCATTCCATATATTCAGTGTCATTCCATATATTTAGACTATCATTCCATATATTCAGTATCATTCCATATATTCAGAGTGTCTTTCCATATATTCAGAGTGTCATTCCATATATTCAGAGTATCATTCCATATATTCAGAGTGTCTTTCCATATATTCAGAGTATCATTCCATATATTCAGAGTATCATTCCATATATTCAGAGTGTCTTTCCATATATTCAGAGTGTCATTCCATATATTCAGAGTATCATTCCATATATTCAGTGTCATTCCATATATTTAGAGTATCATTCCATATATTCAGTGTCATTCCATATATTCAGAGTGTCATTCCATATATTTAGAGTATCATTCCATATATTCAGTGTCATTCCATATATTTAGAGTATCATTCCATATATTCAGAGTGTCATTCCATATATTCAGAGTGTCATTCCATATATTTAGAGTATCATTCCATATATTCAGAGTGTCATTCCATATATTCAGAGTGTCATTCCATATATTTAGAGTATCATTCCATATATTCAGAGTGTCATTCCATATTTTCAGAGTATCATTCCATATATTCAGAGTGTCTTTCCATATATTCAGAGTGTCATTCCATATATTCAGAGTGTCATTCCATATATTCAGAGTATCATTCCATATATTCAGAGTGTCTTTCCATATATTCAGAGTATCATTCCATATATTCAGAGTGTCTTTCCATATATTCAGAGTATCATTCCATATATTCAGAGTGTCTTTCCATATATTCAGAGTGTCATTCCATATATTCAGAGTATCATTCCATATATTCAGAGTGTCTTTCCATATATTCAGAGTATCATTCCATATATTCAGTATCATTCCATATATTCAGAGTATCATTCCATATATTCAGAGTGTCATTCCATATATTTAGAGTATCATTCCATATATTCAGTGTCATTCCATATATTCAGAGTATCATTCCATATATTCAGTATCATTCCATATATTCAGAGTATCATTCCATATATTTAGAGTATCATTCCATATATTCAGAGTGTCATTCCATATATTCAGAGTATCATTCCATATATTCAGAGTGTCTTTCCATATATTCAGAGTGTCATTCCATATATTCAGAGTGTCATTCCATATATTCAGAGTATCATTCCATATATTCAGAGTGTCTTTCCATATATTCAGAGTATCATTCCATATATTCAGAGTGTCTTTCCATATATTCAGAGTATCATTCCATATATTCAGAGTGTCTTTCCATATATTCAGAGTGTCATTCCATATATTCAGAGTATCATTCCATATATTCAGTATCATTCCATATATTCAGAGTATCATTCCATATATTCAGAGTGTCATTCCATATATTTAGAGTATCATTCCATATATTCAGTGTCATTCCATATATTCAGAGTATCATTCCATATATTCAGTATCATTCCATATATTCAGAGTATCATTCCATATATTCAGAGTGTCATTCCATATATTTAGAGTATCATTCCATATATTCAGTGTCATTCCATATATTCAGAGTATCATTCCATATATTCAGTATCATTCCATATATTTAGAGTATCATTCCATATATTCAGAGTGTCATTCCATATATTTAGAGTATCATTCCATATATTCAGAGTATCATTCCATATATTCAGAGTCATTCCATATATTCAGAGTGTCTTTCCATATATTCAGAGTGTCATTCCATATATTCAGTGTCATTCCATATATTCAGAGTATCATTCCATATATTCAGTATCATTCCATATATTCAGAGTGTCATTCCATATATTTAGAGTATCATTCCATATATTCAGTGTCATTCCATATATTCAGAGTATCATTCCATATATTCAGTATCATTCCATATATTTAGAGTATCATTCCATATATTCAGAGTATCATTCCATATATTCAGAGTGTCATTCCATATATTCAGAGTATCATTCCATATATTCAGTATCATTCCATATATTTAGAGTATCATTCCATATATTCAGAGTGTCATTCCATATATTTAGAGTATCATTCCATATATTCAGTGTCATTCCATATATTCAGAGTATCATTCCATATATTCAGAGTATCATTCCATATATTCAGAGTGTCTTTCCATATATTCAGAGTGTCATTCCATATATTCAGAGTATCATTCCATATATTCAGAGTGTCTTTCCATATATTCAGAGTATCATTCCATATATTTAGAGTATCATTCCATATATTTAGAGTATCATTCCATATATTCAGAGTTTCATGTTGGACGAGAAGGCCTGGCTTGCAATCTCCGCTCTAATTCATCCCAAAGGTGTTCTATCGGGTTGAGGTCAGGACTCTGTGCAGGCCAGTCAAGTTCTTCCAATATATATATATTATTTTTGTCATTAAACAGGAGACGAAACTTCTTGAAATCTGAAGGGAAAGGAGAGAATGTGTAGGGCTTGGAATGTAGACATGGAGGAGTTTCGGATGTTGCCTTTCTCATCATCACAGAATCATCACAGAACATTCTGTATGTGGTGTTGAGGTTCACTTACACTGGCTGATTCATCACCACAGGAGCTGCTTGGTCATTTGCACCACCCATCGGAAGATGAGGTGACATGTGAGTTAACCTTCAGATATTATAGCTTTATAGCCCCGCCCCCTCATGCGGAGCCAGCTAAGATGATTTTCCAGAAGGACACACATCACATGATCTCACCACACTGAAAAAAGGAAATGTAACATAAATAATAGAATACCTTCATAAACAAACATCAGCTTCATTTTTATATTTTTCTGAGAAAAACTTTAAGCAGTAAATCATGAACCTCTAGATCAGGATGTCTTTAAGATCAAGAAGGTGGGTCCAAACTTTAGACCCGTAACAAAGGTGTTCATACTTCACAGTGTTACAGTGAGATTGAAATATTGTAATAAATGTTTAATTTTTCCATGTCTGCTTTTCTATTCTGCTCACAATAAACATGACTGCACACTATTTCATAAAGTGTATTATTTTACACACTGAATTAATGTTTATACATTTGTGAGCATTTATCTCTTAGTTAATAAGGTGAAAATTTAAAACAAAAAAAAACACTAGTTTTTAAAAAAAATGGATGCATGTTGTTTTATGGAATCTGTTCCCAAAATTAGCCCAACACAGATCCGGATCCAGAGTCTGGAATGGTGGAAGTGTATTAGGACCTTATTGTGGAGAATTTCTAATGAAAAGACATCAAAAAAATGGTAACACTTTCTATGAATGTCACCTTTGTAAGCATCTATAATCACGTTCATAACATGTTATAATGCATTCCTAAGACATTATAAACATAGCTATAAATATTTTTAAAAATGCATTATACATTTTATATATATATATATATATATATATATATATATATTATATATATATATATATATATATATATATATATATATAAGGTTTGTTGATTGACAGTGGTTTCCATAAAAGAAGGTAAATGAGAGTGAGGGGCGTGTCAGTGATGCACCGTTTCAAACAGTAGTTTTTGAAACTGTATCAAAATCCTTTAATACTTACAGACTTTCTTTACACTTTCCATTAAAATGATTCCCGTATCTGGACGTCCTCCTTACACATTAACTGAGCAGTGCAGCTGTGTTTGTGATCAGAATGTGCTCAGATCCAGCTCTCCTGATTCTGAGATACACAAGCCCTCATTTCAAAATGTTCACGGGTGGCCTCATGTGAGACGAGTCAAGTCACGAGTCACTAATGGGTCAGTCTGAGTGAAAATCTGATGAGTAAATATTTTTTTATTCCATTAACCTGAATCTGATGATTCAGCCTGAAGAACGATTCTGTCTTTGATGCTTTGATGTTCTGTACAGTTGGTGGTCTTTAGATCCAGGAGGGGGAAAGTTCTCAGTAAAATGCTCTGATTGGACCAGAGAGTCTCGAATGTTCCCTCCACCTCCCCTCCTGCTGTATATAAGGAGGTGAACCATCAGTCCAGCCTCACCTTCAGCCAGAGAAGATCTCCACAGAGTTGTCCACCACCTCAGCAGAAGAACCCATCCACAAGATCTCCACAGAGGGAGAGACGCTCATCCACCAGAGGAGAAGAACAACATCTTCTATATTGGTAATTATTTTTTCAGTATCTTAATGATTTATTATTTACTAATAGGAAGAAATTAAGGAATTGAAAGACGACCGTGAGTGTATATATATTTACATTCATACATTACAGTGTGGGGGTCCTGTGGGGGTCCTGACCACTGAAGAACAGGGTAACAGAGTATGCAGAGAAACAGATGGACTACAGTCTGTAACTGTAGAACTACAGAGTGAGACTATACGGTCAGTGGAGCTGATACAGTGGACAGTGAGTGTAGAAACAAGGAGGTGGACTTAATGAAGTGGCCAGTCAGTGTATATTTACATAAACACCACCTATCAGTTTTTTAAGTTAGTAAATAGTGAGCCTAATTCTAATTCAGGGATCCAAT
>NW_023494806.1:28947209-29019709 GCF_904425465.1 Colossoma macropomum | reverse complement strand
ATTATTTAGTTCTTAATAGTTTATTCATTATGAATTAAGCTTTTATTCATTAAGACCTGTTTAAGTACAGAACACAGCAATAACAACATGAAGAATATTAAATATATCTGACATTTTAAATGTTTTCACTTGCCATGACTCCACTGATAGACTCCTCTGACAGCAGAGGAAGAGTCAACACACCTTACAATACACCTGCAGTGGTGCACTTACCTTTCCTGACTGAAGGTTCTGTAAATGTTCTCTTGAGGGTTTCAGATTTCAGCTCTTATAACTGATTTAATTTTCTGCTTCTCATTTTAAAGCTCAAGGCCATCTTCTGGTCAGAATCTAAATATATAACTGAAGCTAACAAAGAAGTTGTATGAGATGAGCCAGAATCCTCTCTGGTTGATTGAGCTTCGTGAAGCAGACCCCAGACTGGCAGGACTGTCTTGATGTCCAGCTGAAAACAAACAGCATCACATTAATCCTAGAAAAAGTCCAGATGAAGGAGAAAAACTGAGGTTAACACATGTATTATCATGAGCTGAACAGCTGTAACACATCTGTAACAGGGAAGGCATCACCAGTACTTACACTGTTGTTTCATGTATTGTAAATGTGTAACTACACAGTTATCACATAGCTATTACAGTGCTATTACAATATTATTATACAATACTTTTTTTTAAACAGTGACTGACGAACAGACGAACCTCATTAGTACCTACATGAATGACTATCCTCAAATATCTAGCTAGCTAGCAGCTTCAGGTTCTCTCTAATGTCTGGTGCTCTGGCTCTCGGTATACAGCTAACTGGTACTGGCGCCCCTAAGGGAGAAGCTATTTTCACGTGCCATAAAATAGAATCACCTCTAACCAGAGCTCTTTCAACAGGTGTCTCAGAGGGTCTCACTGAGTAGGGCAAACCTGTTGGACACGTGAATAGGAGATGAGTGGTGCTCACGTGGGGTAGCTTTAGCTTTGCGGCTATGCTGCCGAGACACCACCCATTCACCGCGCTGTGAGGGCTCTGCTGCTGGAGTCGAGGCCGTGCTAGCTCTCTCTCTCTTTCTCTCTCTCTTTCTCTCTCTCTCTCTCTCTCTCTCTACATATATATATATATATATATATATATATATATATATATATATATATATATATATATATATATATTTAAAACTGTGACTGAACAACAGAGCAATTTGAATCATTAGTTTTACAATGAATTTTTATTTTTAAAAAAATTTTATTTGATAATTTGTGTACTTGTGTGTAATGTTTCATTTATAGGACTGCTAGAGATGTTACCTCTGCGTGACTGGCTGCCATCTGAAGAAATAACAGGACACTTACAAAACATTGAATTGAAATTCGTGATCTACAGGCCCTGCAGGTGGCAGAGAGCAAGGCAAGAAACAGTCATACATTTTAATGGATATTTCATGTTTTACATTCACATTTTATCGATATTCTTTTTATTTAAATGTCTTTGTTATTAATTGCCAGGCCACCAGTGAGGTCCCCATGTGGTCTCTGTAAATGCAGGATTGTCTCAGACTTAGGATCCAATTCATGGTGGTACATTCCATGCTTTTGGGCAGGTAAGGCTTGAAAGTCCTTATATTTTTATTATTTCACGATTAATTAAAACTAATCTAATTAATCGTTTCTTCACCTGTTCCTCCCCGTTTTGTAGTATAATATCTTGTACTAACCCTGTTTGCTATCCGATGTTAACCAGAGGAGGATGGGTTTCCCTTCTGAGTCTTGGTTCCTCTTGATCTTTGGGAGTTTTTCCTTGCCACTGTTGCCATTGGCGATGCTCATGGGGGCTCAGACCCGGATTTATCTGTAAAGCTGCTTTGTGACAACACCTGTTGTAAAAAGTGCTATATAAAAAAAACTTTGACTTGACTTGACTTCGACCCCTAAGTGGTCAGGAACAAGAAGTAGCTTTGGGCAGGGGCACAAGATCAGCTTCAATGAGCTTGACTTGAGCTCCTTCACACATATGTAGTGTCAACTTTGCATTTCATGTTTTATTATTTTTTTTCAAAGTATTAGGGGAATGGATTACCAAAGCATCCTGGGAGTACCAAAGCATTCTGGGAGTGCCAAAGTGGGCTAAGATCCCTGCTGCTGGCAGTAAGCAAACCCTAAAATCCCATAGGACTAGTGAAAGCAAGGCAATTCAGAGATACCAAAGTGGCCAGAGGGCACAGAGGCCACGTCCTAGCCCAAGATCAAGATCCAGGGGGTCAGACTGGGTCGAGACTTGTGTCTACCAAAACATCCAGGCGCCATATTTCCTTGGCCTTTTAGCCTAGAGTCACTAAATTCCGACTGACAATATTCTCCAACTTTAGTGACCACACAACTTTACCCTGCCTCTCCAGGCCTCCCAATGTAAGTGCCATCCACCCATTGACTTCTAAAAGACCTTAAATTGTAAAAGGCCTTAAAGGTCACATCCCCATAAACTTTTTGCCTAGAATCACCAGATTCAAATATGTATTGCGATGATAAAATGTTGTGATTTTTGTGGTAGTAGAACTTTGTATCTTCAGCTTATCACAACACTGAGACTTGAGCGTGCTAAGGCCTGTAATACCTTGACCTTTGACTCTACAGTTACCAAACTGGGATATTGTTAGCAGCCTGTTGGGTTGACAACATCCTGCCACTTTGATGGCTCTATGACATACCCACAGCTGTTATAATAAATATTACTCCGTTATTACTTCATAACTAATGTGTCTTTTTATGTTTGTTGAAAAAAATCCCATCCAAAATGTAATGTTGTCTATGCCATTTTTTTAATCAGGAGACAAGTCTGCACTACTCTGTGTGGTAAACTTTGCATTTGACCCATTTTTCTATAAGTATAAGATGACAGAAGAATCAAAACATCCAGGGAGTAAGGTGTGACAGCAAGGTGTGATGAGTTTGGTCCTTGTGCATTACAGTAATATGTACTAATGAAATAATAATATGTGTATTATAATATGTACAGTAAAGTGGTTCTGGACTGTTAGTAATGTTTATAAGCAAAGAAGCTAAATGTTTTTGTTGGTGCAACTGATTCTTCTCAAATTCCCAAATTAGTTACCACAACACACTGTAAAAATAGATGAACAATACATGGAGTTGAAACTGCATGTGCTTCCACTATGCATGTGTAAACTTTGTAGCTTTGCTATAGCACAGATGACATGGAGCTGTCTCTCATTTTATGACTATGAATCTGTATAATTTAGTGAATGTGTGCTTATAAGTTATTAGAATGAGTTACTCTGTGGATCTACATTAGTCCAGCTCCATGTTATGCCCAGTATAGTTTCATCTACCCAGTCCCAGTGTGACATAAGTATATAGCCAGTTTCATAATGTCTTACTTTATCTGACATAAACTTTTAGTTCTGACTTTCGTCAACAAGATTCATTTAGAGTGTGATCAGTGACTTCTTTCAGTTTTAGCAACAAAAAAATCTTACATGGTGCTGCTTTGACAACTAAACTATGTTGAAAGCTTTTCTGATTTTTCTTTTTTCTATTTGTTTTAGAAGGAAATGAAAAAAGATTGCCTTTAGCCTTTTAGGAACTGTAATGAATTTGTGTTCAATCTTTTTTATTTAAATTTTTTTAGGGGGGGATGAACCTGTGTAACACACTGTACCTGATGAATCAATGTATAATTACACACTACATAAAAGAACATTTAGCAACTGTAAATGAGCTGTAAAGCTCATAATTTAGCCATGCAATGAAAACAAATGCAGAGTAATAAATTAAATTCAGTATCAGAGCTTTACAGTTAAAAGGTACTACATTCTACTGTACAGTACATGGACCCTGGAATATACTGACCAACTCCTCTTAGTAAGAAGACTAATAACACAGATGGGTGATGAATCAGTCAGGAAGCAGGAATTATGCAATGCTGAATTTTATTTGAAATCAATCACACTCTCTTGTACACACAGATTACAGTGATGCAGTGTTACTGTATCTTAGCTTTTAGATCAGAGAAACTGAAAACGCATTATAATAATAACAATATTTTATCTTTTTTTAGATCAGAGAAACTGAAACATGATCATAACAATCATTTATCCTTTTTTTTAGATCATAGAAACTGAAAACTCATGGTAATAACAATAATCTTTTATCTTGCTTTTAGATCAGAGAAACTGAAACACATGATCATGATAATCTTATGTTTGATATCTGGGGCTCTCAGAGCTAAAGCGTTGATTATTATAAGTGATTTCTGATACAGGCAGAAGGGCTACTGGGAGGAACAGGTCAGGTCCATTTACCCTTTTAAACCACCTAAAACAAGAAACAAAGTCCATTAGATCAAATCTGAGAGTTTCAAGTTGTCAGTAATGTTGTGCTACACTGGGTCTGTTTACAACTCATAGTAACATGTGTTACTGGTGATTGGATCTCGTTCAGATTTCACTTGACCACATGAGAATCCATCCCCAGTCACCATCCCAACAACTCTAAACCACAGTGTTGAATTTCTAATACAAATTAAAAGCCCTGTGAGGAGCCGACTCACTTTGGTGATGGAATTCATGATGCTGACTGTAATGGATATTACTATAAGGATATGCAGTCACATGCACACGTTTGAAAAACTGACCTTTATGATAATAATAGGAGTTATGGCAAATTTTTGCATGACAAGACAGGGACACAGCCTCACTTCCTGCTCTGACGCTCCAGTTATAATTGCTAGCGACTTTTATGCAGTTATTGATCCATATTTAGACAGAATTACTAATTTACCCAACACGCAATACTGGGAATCCTCAGAAACAGTAAAACAATCCGTGTCTGATTTTGGGCTTGGTGATGGTTGGTGTCAAACACCTGACTTCAAAAGAATTCTCTGTTTACTCACCAGGTCACCGCTCATATTCCTACATACACTTCCTCTTAATCAGTAATTCAGTTATAAATACACTATATGTACAAAACTATAAGGACACCCTTCAAATGATTGAGTTCCCCCTTTGCTAACATCAAATTAAGCACATAGCCTTGCAGTCTTGATAGACAAACACTGCAGTAGAGGGTTGCACTGATGAGCTCAGTGACTTTAAACATGGCACTGTTATAGGATGCCTCCTCTGCCACAAGTAAGACTGTGAGATTTCGGTCCTGCTAGAGCTGCCCTAAACCACTGTAAGTGCTATTATTATGAAATGGAAGCATCTAGGAGTAACAACAGTTCAGCCACAAAGCCCTAGACCACCCAAACTCACAAAGTGGGACCACCGAGTGCTGAAATGCACAGTGTCTGTCCTCTGTTGAAGCACTCGCTAAAGAGTTTCCACAGCCAAGCAGCAACACCCAAGCCTAAGATCAAAATGGACAATGCCAATGTCAGATGGAGTGGTGTAAAGCGCCACCACTGAACTCTGGAGCCCTGGAAATGTAATCAGTGGAGAGATTAATCAGATGAATCATCTGTTGCAGCATGACTGAGCCCCAGTGCACAAAGCAGGCCTGACTGGGTGAGTTTGGTGTGGAAGAACTTGACTGACCCTCACAGAGCCCTGACCTCAACCCCATCAAACACCTTTGGGATGAACTAGAACGGAGATTGTGAGTCAGGCCCTCTCGTCCAACATCAGTGTCTGACCTTACTAATGCTCTTCTGGATGTGAAATTCCCACAGACTCTCCAACATCTTGTAGAAGCTTCCCAGAAGAGTGGAAGCTGTTAGAGCTGCAAAGGGGGACCAGCTCCATATTAATGCCTATGGATTTAGAATGGGATTCATACAAGCTATTGTGGGTGTGATGTGGAGGTGTCCTAATAATTTTGCCCATATAGTGTATATAGTGTGACCATATTATCAGTGACCATGCTCCTGCTTGCTCACATGGAATGTAAATCATCCACATAAATCAGCCCTCAGATGAGGCTTTAACATGTACATGCAAAAGATCCAAAATTTAAGTTATTTCAAAAGAAAGTGGGAGATGATGAGCATCTTCCTGGAAATACTGATTCTATAATGAAATAATGATTCTCCTAAAACTCCACTCTGTCAAAAACCCACAGAGCTGAACTCAGCCTGGATGGCTCTCAGTAGCCTCTCACATTAGCGACTCCTCCAACAGCTGACGATGATCAATATCCCCTATCTGATTGTCCCATGAATGTCCTCACACACACACACACACACACACACACAGTACGTCATCCCTATTTATAGTCACTGATCTGTGTATGTATCACCACCAATAAAGTTTTAGCGGTTCTCAAAGGGTGGGGGAGGTAGGTCCAAAAATAAAAACCAATAAATCTAATCTATACACCATAAAGATAGAGTGAACTCTATCTGTAAACCACACAGTCACATTACACATACAACATATAAACCATTCTGCATTGTATGGACCTCTTACTGTGCTACTCTACTGACCTACTGAACTAAAGCTGTTTCACTTGAATGAACTCATATGAAAAGCTGAAAACATTAAATACTAGAAAAGTCCTCACTTTAATCATTTTAAGTCACTTCATACAAGCTTGTGTCACTTCACTGCACATTCACCACTGCAGTGACCAGCTAAAGAGAGGACTCATCTAAAGAGCAGTCTGAGCCCCTAATTCACTAAAGACGAGTGTGAGCTCTAATTCAGGACTGCACTGCTCTTCTTTCACACCCAGTCAAACAACACCTGATCATCAGTGAAGGTCTGGGTCAGTATTTACAGATAACAGAAAATGCAGAATGGCTTAAAAAAAAAAACCAGACACTTAGGTAACATGTTAAAAGAACACCAATAACAGCTTTCTATGACATCCTATACAATGCAGAAATAAAGAAAACACACTTTTCTTGGTCTGTCTGGCACAGACAAAATATTCTTCATCATTGCACCAAGCATCATCCCAGTCTCCTATAAGAACAGTGCAAAGATTTTCATAAAATATGAACTAATAATTTATAAATCAATATTCCAATAACTATAAAAACATAGACGTGGAAAAGATGGTAAAGGAAGCATTGCACTGTAATAGATGCAAATAAAAAATATAAATATGATGTTAAAAGGATTGTGCTAGGAACATTTCTCAGTGAGATGAGCATTTAGCCAGCAGTAGAGCGTGAGGAACCTTTGAGAAAATTTGACAAGACCTGTAATCTCGTTACCTTTGTAGTTGGTCTGCAGACAGTGTCCAGAGCCATCTGGCTGGCCTGGGGTCCAGGGAGAGAAGTCAAAAGCAGACTCATCTGTCCAGTACCAGCGTTTGGGAACCTGAAGAACAGCAATCTGAAATGAGTATCCACTGTCCCCGAGAGAGGAGACTGAGCACACAGAACACTGGGAGAGATTCAGCACTAACTCAAACACACTTACCATGTGACTGTTGTAGCCACCGAGCCACGAGGGACGATTATGACCAGCCTGATTGTCCTCCTACGTTGTTGCGATGATAAAAAATTTGAACTCACGTGATCCAAATGGTGTCCATTCAGAGGCACTGGGAACACACTGTTTATTTTCCACAGTGCCTGCATCAACAACAGATTATGAAGGTTTGAATATCTAAAAAGATGCCAAATTTGGCCAAAAACAACAAACTCTATACTCTTATATTATCTTGGAATTTCTGACCTGGTGGTTTAAACCTACAGATCATTAGACACTTCAGAAAAACCTTGGACATTAACATGGCTCTTCTCTTTAAAGGCTTCTAGATCGATGGGTCATTTTCATGGTACACGTGTGTTTCAGTTTCAAGCTGTGAATACTTATGACAAAAAATAAAATAAAATAAAATAAAACTGTCTCAAAGAAACACAATTTCTAAGCCTCAATGATTCCTTCTCTGCTGATATAGAGTCTTAGAGCACAACAGTGGACAGTGCCCAAAAAAGAAAGGAGAATGTGAACAAATGATGGTGAAATATTCAAAAAACTCTCCTAGAATATCAAAGGAATGCCAAAAAGGAAGAAAACTAAAATGACTATGGAGTTAAAACAGGCTACATGGTGGTTTTCCTAAAATTTACCAAAGGATAGGGCATCTCACAGCAGCATCAGCCCCTGGAAATAAAGAACAAATATTTAACTTGTATTCTCAGCATGTTTTATATACACCATACACTCTATATGCAAAAGCATGCAGACCCTCTCCAAATTGAGTTCAGGTATTTCAGCTACACCCATTACTAACAGTCTCCATAGACAAACACTGGGAGTAGAAAGGGTCATACTCAGTGACCTTCAGCGTGGCACTGTCACTGGATGACACTTTTGCTTGGGGTCAGTTCTTGAAATGCCTGACCTGGTAGATCTGCCACAGTCAACTGTGAGTGCTAATATCATGAATCGGTAGCATTTCAGCCCAATAACCTCTCAGCCACCAAGCAGTAGAACACGCCAACCCATAGAATGAAGACTCTGAGTGCCGACACAAGCAGCACATTAGAAAAGGCTTATCTTCTGTAATTGTTCACTAAAGAGCTCAGACTGCCTCTGGGTTAACATCAGCACAAGAACTGAGCGTCAGGAGCTTCAAGAGGTTTCCGAGCAGCTGCACACAAGCCTAAGATCACTATGCACAATGCCAAGCATCGGCTGGAGGGGTGTAAAGCACGACAGCACTGGACTCTGGAGTGATGAAGAAGTGTAGCTTGTACTGTCTCTGAACACAGCACATTCAAATCATACACTGAACAAACACCACATACTGCTTTTAATGTTGCTCTTATTATGTGATTTGTGTAACAATTTGTAGAAAATCTACTGAACTAAAACTTTTTCATTGGAATGAACTTGTATGAAAATCTGAGAACAATAATTTCTACCCAAGTCCTAAATTGAATTGTTTGAGTCTCTTCACTGCATACACACACTACTGTAGTGAGCAGCTAAAGAGAGGAGACTCATCTAAAGAGCAGTCTGAGCCCCTAATTCAGTAAATACGATCTCTAAAATATCATCTCTAAAGGTCTGAATCAGTATTTGCAGATAAAAGAAAATGTACAATGTCTGAATAAAACAGTCAACCAGGTACTGAACCACTGTTAAAAAACATAAACGCACCTTTCCTGATCAGTCGAGCACAGACAAAAAGAATTTTCTCATTGCAAACAAGATCATCCCAGCCACCTGCAAGAACAGTGCACAGATTTCTATAAAAAATATTATAAAAGCACAGAGGTGGAAAAGATGGTGATGGATATCTACCACTGTCATGAATGCAAATATAAATCATTCGATGTTAAAAGGACTTTGCTGGGAGCATTTCTCAGTGAGATGATCATGTAGCCACCAGTAGAGCATCTGGAAATGTTTGATACATTTTGAGAAGACCTGTTATCTCATTACCATAGTAGTTGATCTGCAGACAGTATCCAGAGCCATTCGGCTCACCTGATGTTCAGGCAATATAGTTAAAAAGAGACTCATCTGTCCAGTACCAGCGTTGTGGGAACCTGAAGAACAGCAATCTGAAATGAGTATCCACTGTCCCCGAGAGAGGAGACTGAGCACACAGAACACTGGGAGAGATTCAGCACCAACTCAAACACACTTACTATGTGACTGTTGTAGCCACCGAGCCACGAGGGACGATTATAACCAGCCTGATTGTAAATCAGACGCTTAATGAAATAGTCTTCCTTCTCACTGTGCACTGAAGCCAGATGAGCGCCGTACTCCTCACAGGTGCTCTACAGGAGGAATTAAGGGACAAACATTTCACCAGGATGGACTTTAATCCAACCTGTTTGAATGTCTCCTCTGAAATGTACTCCAAAACCTGCTCTTTAGTATATCACGCTGAACTATATATAAAATTAACAACTTCATAACATGTTTTTACAACTAAAACATCAGGCCCATTTAAAAATATCAATTTAAACATACAATCAACTCAAACTAATTTAATGGTCAAGATGTGTATGGTAGAACAGTCCACCTTAAGGATATTTTGCATAAAATATGGTGGTTTAGCCTGAACACCTGTAGGAACAGCACTGAATAAACATACCTCAGCATCCTGCCATGTTTTTCTGATGGCAAAGAACATGAACTCCCACGATCCAAAAGGTGTCCATCCAGGTTCACTGAGAACAGACTGTTTGCCTCCTGCAGAGTCTGCATCAACAACAGATTATGAGAATTTGATCTCATAATCTGTTAATAATATCTAAAAATTGCCAAATTTGGGCAAAAACAACAAACCCTACTTTATTACATTATCCTGGAATTTCTGATGTGATGGTTCAAACTTACAGAGACAAACAGTTGAGGAAAACCTTAGACATTAATATGGCCAAGGTCCCAAACTTGTGATTCAAACCTATGCATACAAAAGTTCAGAAAAACCTTGGGCATTAACACGGTTCTATTCATTAAAAGCTTCAAATAGGTCATTTGTATGGTACAAGTTTATTTCAATTTGGCAGTGCATCCAAGAGAAAAACATTATTGTAAAAAAAATGTTGTAAAAAATTTTAAAAGCAAAAAAAATAAATTAAATAAAATAAAAAAAAAACAAAGGCACAAATATATATAATGCTAATATATTGAATGTTTTAGACAACTAGAGTGGACAGTGTCTAAAAGGCAGCTGGATGTGAGCAAATGATGGAGAAATAATCAAAATATCTAAAGAATGCTTAAAAGCAAGAAAAATAAATTGAACATGCAGTGGAAACAGGCTACATAGCCGTTATCCTAAAACTTACCAAGAGATGGAGGAAGTTTGAAATCACTGCCCACAGCAGCATCAGCTCCTGAAATCAATGAACAAGTCTATTTTTTTTCTGCAGTGTCTGCATCGACAACAGTTTGTGAGAGAAACAGCAAACATTACATTTTTACATTATCTTGGAATTTCTGAGATGGTGGTTCAAACCTACAGAGACGTTGAACAGTTCAGAAAAACATGACTCTTCTGATTAAAGGTTTCTAGATCGATGGGTCATTTTCATGGTACAGGTCTGTTTCAATTTCAAACTGGAATTACATCCAAGACACACACTAAAGAACCTACAAAGCTTCATTCATTCTAAGCTTCAAGGACTTTGGCTTTACTTTATTCTTTTGGGGATTGCCCAATGGTGACCAAATTTGGAATGAAAGAAAAGAGTGAAATAGAGAAAAAAAAATCCTAAATTATTTCTCAAAAAAATTCCCAATCATAAAATAATTGCAATTTAGGTACTGGTTGCTAAAATGGTGCTTGGCTCCTTATTTTCTCCTACAAATAAATGGTCTTAAAAAGTGCTCTTGTTATTATGAGCTACTGTTGGCTTACTATGAAAACATCTCCCTTCCTTTGTGAAGGTCCTGATTTGTCTACTAAAGTCTTTACAAAAGAAAAAACTCAGCAGTTGTCTAAAAATGTTGATGATTATAAATGTCAGGGCCTCTTTTGGGCTTATGGTGTTTGTTGTATTTTTTACAATGTAACACATTATGGAGACGACACTGAAGGCATCCAAAGACCAAATTTGGAGAGTAGGTTCAGTATGTGACCCAATACACAGGCAAATGAAATAACCCCAACTGGCCTAATGGTGGCACGATAGAATTTTACATTTAGCCCATCTCTCCCGAACCATGAGACCTACAGTCAAGTTTCTCTTTTCCACAGTGTCCTTTGCTTATTCTACATAAGTGCCTCACTAGGACTAATAATCTCCTGCTACAGAAACTTAATTTGACATGACTTAATTTGACAGGAATTATCACAAAATTTGGATGCTTATAAACAGTAGGGCCACCAAGTGTCAATTAGTCCTTCTGAGGTAGAGCTAAGTTTGCAAATGTGGCTGTATTCTCTGTGTAAGTAGAGAATCTAATACTGAAAACTGGTTGATTTTCAAAAGTTGATTTCAAACAATAACATAATTGAAAGTTGTGAACTAGTTTCTAAAATGATGTTTGGCTCCTGATTGTTCCCTACAAATAAAATATCTCACAAAGTGCAGTCTTTCTATGGGCTGCTAGCGACTCACCATGAAAACATCTGATGTGAAGGTGCTGGGTTCAAATCCTACCTGAACTGTCATTGCAAAATAAAGGCATTGATTCTGACTAAACATGGAATGTAGGTCCCAGCACTAATTTTCAACAAATGTTGATGTTAAGTGCCTCATTGAGCTGATGGTCATCCAGGTCTCTTTGAAATACTGAGGAAATTCATGTTGGTCACATACTGCATTCTAACTACTTTCTTTTGGGCACAATCAGTACACGAGCAGTATGTAGTAGACCATTTCCAACAAAAGCCAAAGAGTTCTAGTCTGTAGGTGGAGTCTTACTAAAGCCACACCCCTGCATTTTAGAGCACAAAGTGAGGTTGCATCCCTGTCCCTCATGGCCACATGGTGAGCAGTTAGATCCCATTGTTTTGAAGTAAATGTGTCCCAAACTCTGAAAGTGTGGAACATTTAAGAATCTCCATATTGTCAGTACTTTTTAGTGTTTTAATGTAAAATATGATGATTTTCTGTGTGCACAGCTGTACAGGGCTGTGTTGCTGGTCATGTACTGGCTGAGTTTGTAACCTGAAAATTTTCACTACCGAAACAGTCACTACTGAAACATTTGGTAAAGTTTGGGTAGAGTTATGATTGTTTTGGTAGTGACAAAATGGATTTGTAATAAATTATTAAAACATAACATATAACATAAAACATATTTTAGTCTAAAGTCCAAAATCAGTTAAAAGTCCCAAAAGTATTTAGGTCTGACTTCAAACCAGTTCAGCAGAATCACCCACTGATGCTCGGCTTAAAAAAGGGGGAAAACATACAAAACACACAACATTATTCCAGCATTATTTTACTGATAGAAAAAGCTGACTTTGTCCAGTTTAGCCTTGTAGTGATTGTTTGATTTAAAATATAATTTTGATGAAGAACTAAAATATCTATTTCACACCAGTGAATCAATACATACATGTCAGTGTAGATTAATCTCCTAATCTGAGTGCTGGAGTTGTTCCTGCTTTCTCTCCTTCATATGAACTTTCAGAATCACACACTATTTTATACACTGTCCTTAATCCGTAATGATGTGACTGCATATCAGTGGAATGGATGTGTTTTCTCACCAGCTAGCTGGACACTGAGGAGACACATGATCCCAAGGAGCAAGGAGGAGCACCGGATCGCCATGACGACAGAGACTGCAGAGAAATTTCAGACACAGTAGATCAGTGACAGAGTTTAATGTATCAGAGACTCTACGTTCACAATGTACACAGACAGAGAGTTTAACTCATTAAGTCTTTTGTCAGAGTAAATGTAGCTGTTAGATGTTGAGCTTCATTTGACATCATTTTAAAATACAAATATACAGCAGAAGCTGGTCAGTGAGGGAAGGTTTGAAACGCTCTACCTTTAGATCTCCAGCCAGTCTCCTGTGAAATTTTAACAGAGCTCTGAGAGAAGAAGTTGATGGAAATTGTGGAGATACTGTTATAGTTTGTGGCATAACTACCAGTCACAAGAATTTCTAGGAAATTTATCAACATGTTTTCTAGAGAGTAGGGGAGATGATGGTGCTGGATATCATTGTGTAACGGTGTCCACTTGCACTTTTAGTAGGTGTTTCCATGTTTTTTATGGAAATGAAGGAACGATACTAAACAGATGTGGGCAGTAAACAATGATGTGCTGTATGCTGTTGCTCAGAGACTCACAATTAGACTAAAATACAGATGTATGCTTTTATGCTTATTAATTTTCAAAATGAATCCATCATCCACACAAACTAGAACGTTCACTCACTCAATCTCACTAACAAGCTAGCTACCTTAGCAAGTGACCTTCAAGCTCTGTGTGGTTTAAATTGTGCCTTATCACTCAAACCATGTGAACTTCACCCAGCTGAAGGTCTTTTCTCCAAACCCTCACTGTCTACAGTTCTGTATAAAAGCAGATATTTCATTATTGTGTAAACTGTCATGGATTGGGGGAAGAGACTGAGAGCTGTAGTTTCCACTGTGTACTATCAGAGACAGTCATGTTTGCCGTTCGTGATGAAGACCAGCCTGATTGGCTAAACTCAATGCGGTTGCTTCATTCATTTACATAATGTCCACAACAGCCTACAGCTGAAAAACATGTTGTATGGAACTACAAGAGTAACACAGTCCACTCCCATGTGTGTGTTGTTCAAGTTTCTGCTTCTCAAAAATTTATATCCTGTCATCCTGAGCCACTTTGGCTTCATATTAAAATTTGATTTGATCCATGGCTGCTAAAGGGCTGTGAAAAAGTATTTGCCCCTTCTTATTTCTATTATTGCACATTTATATATATAATATTAGGCAAAGAGAACCCTTTCAAACACAAAAATATATGGTTTTTAATCATTTCAGTTATTTACAAAGCAAAATGATCCAACATGTGAATCACCCATGGGAAATAGATGCAGTAAAACTGAACAAAAAATGTCCTATTTTGAGTCGGAGTCAGAGAAAGACTCCAATACCCACTCGTCACTCAAGGATCACATGACTTCAGACAATGTCTCACATACCTGTCAACAATCAAAGTCTCCTGAGTATTAACCTGTTTCACCTGTGCTTTTATCATGTGATCTGTTTAGCTTAGTATTTAAGCCCGGGCTGTAGGCAGAGTCAGTGCGAGGCATTGTTTCCCAGCGAACTTACTGAGCGTTTATTTCTATCTGTGTGTTTCTGATTATCCGGCCTTTTCTTCGTTCTTTGATTTGCCTCTTGCCTGCCCCTTTTGTACCGTTGCCGTGTCTGTTTGATCTGTGTTTTTTGAAATTGCCTGCCTGTTTTTAGACACATCTTTTGCCTTGTCCCTTTGGTTCTGTTCGCCTGTTGTTATGATCACCATTGTGATCCTACTCCGCTTTTTTGTTTTCATCCCTGCCTGTGTATTGACAACGAGCCTGCTTAACGATAATAAAACCCCTTTTACTCAGTTAATCCGCCGCGTCTGGATACTGCTGTTTGGTTACATGAATAAGGTTCTGTCTGTTAATCTGTCTCCTCCATGCACTTTTATTCTGTCTAAGGTGAAACTTCAGTTGGTGAGAAAATATTCTAATATTGCTATTGTCCAGGCAGGGAGAACCTTTGTAACGTTTTTGTAAAGGCCTTTGTACCAGACAGTATCATAAAAAGGTGTAAGGTCAAGGAACACTGTTCTGTCAATGGATCAGCATTTACATTGCGCCTTCTGTTCCCAGGGTTGCCTGGGGAAGCAAATGACCCTACAAGCAGACTAAATTGGCCAACAGGCCAACAACCCAGCCCCCTGTAGTTGCACTGAAAAAACATTTGTGTGTGAAATGACTTTAATTCATTATAAACATATCAGCAGACTCTCAGCAGTCTTTTATGATGCTTTAATCAGAGACAGAACAGAAATGCAGAGGATGAGATGAGCACAGCTTCAGATTATACAATCTTTAGATTATACATTCAGTTATTCATTGTTTTTACTGAAACAAATCTTTGTATGATAGTGATTTTCACAATTCAGTACAAGATTCTCTCAAATTGGATCTTTAGTAAAAGCTTAACAGTCAGCACAGACGCTAATCAGCCTTTCAGAACATCTCATTAAGTGCTACAGTGAGAGGATATAAAGCACATAAAGAAGACTTGATTACTGAGTGTGATACAGAGCCTGAGACTCAGGCTCTCACTTATAGGCGACATAAAGAGGAACTCCATCATTGCCTTTATTCAGGTTTTTCTCCACAACATGGAAGCCAGCTTTTTTATAAACACTCTGAGCAACATCACCGACTAGCACGGTGAAGAACTGGATGGCAGGAGTTTTTTCACGCTTGTACCACAGATACACAGGACCTCCAGTGGTGCTGTCATTGAGGTTTTTATCAACCTTCGTGAATTTATTCTTCTTCAGGTCGTCCTCCTCATTTTTATTGAGGGAAACATCGATCTCAGTAATGCTGTTTTCTTCGTCCTTGGAGCGGCGGTAGCAGAGAAACACTGCAGAACCTTGTGGCGGCACTTTGCGGTTGGTGTCTTCATCCACACGGATGTATCCTTGCTGAAAGAGATCTTTCATGTCTTGAGAGAAGTTGATAGTGGCTGTGATGTCAGAGATGTAGCTTGTTGCATCCCTCTTCACCCAGAGATAAACTGGATCTCCACCGTTGTTGCGGTTCAGGTCGCAGCCCAGGCGCTCCCAGCCAGAGCTGAACTGACTTGGCTCATCCTCCAAGCTGCTGGTCACCTTCAGCTTCAGGATTGGGAGGTCAAACCTAGAGGTGCCACTCATGTACCACAGGTATGTCTCATCGCCTCCAGTACCTGTATTTATGTCTTTATCGACCTTGGTGAAGCCAGCGGCAGAGAGAATGCTATCCATCTCTTTTCTGAAGGAGAACTGGATTCTGGTGATCGGCCTGTCGCCCTGCTTTTTAAACCACAGGAACACATCAGGACCTGAAGTACCACTGTTGAGATTACCGTCAACTTTGGAGAAACCTTCCTGTTCAAACTTGTCTTCTTCTTTCCTACTGATAGAGACTTGAAGTTCAGTGATAGCTTGAGCCATTTTGAGCTTTGGTGGTTTGACTGAAATATCTGCTGTTGAGAGAAAAGGGAACACATTTAGTCCTGTTTCAGGCTGTATATATACATGTTTATTAAGGTAGTAAGGCAGTTATATCTGTGAAATTTATATGTTGATATTGATCTTGAAAATATGCAGAAAACATAATTACCAATAAACACGATATTGTTTTTGTGGATGAGTGTCTTTTCCTCTGTGGAGATCTTGTGATGGGTTCTTCTGTTGAGGTGGTGGAGAACTGTGTGGAGATCTTCCCTCGCAGATGACGAGACTGGACTGATGGATCACCTGCTTTTATCCAGCAGGAGAGGAGGTGGAGGGAATGCGTGAGACACTTTGGTCCAATCAGTGGTGCTTTTAGGCTCTGTCTTCAGCCAGTCTCTCCACTGCACCAACTAGTGGATTGATAAGTTCACTAGTCTACGTATCCCCTACATATGTGGTCAGACAGGAATTTATATTTTTCACCAGGTTAATATGATGTCTTAATCAGATTTACTTATGTTTCTCACTGTTAAAGCAGCTGATTGGACTGTATCTTGTCATAACTTAATATAGAGATCAGATGCATCTGGAAGAGAGTGAGGAGCAGAACAGATAATAGGCATTAATAACAATACACTTTTTCCTAACAAGGTAGTAATCGGCAAAGTAGTAATCGGCAATAGGTGGGTATTATGTGTGGTTAACTAACATACCACTCCAATTCTATTAAAGTGGTTTTACAATATTAGGGTTATAACCCCCAAATGTAGCAGATGTAGTTCTGCTGAAATTATGCAGCTTTAGTGCTGTAAAATACCAATTCACTTGTTTCCGACTTCAGAAAATGTTTGAAGCATATCTCTGCGCTGGCTTATCACAAAGAGAGAGAGAGACACGTATATAAACAATGATTTTCATGCACGGGAGAGTTCATGGACCCCAGAGGGTTGAAATGGTCTGAAATCTATACTGTAATTCTGTATATACATATCAAAATAAAGAATGAACATTTACTAAACTAATTTATTAAATACAAAGACATTAAAAAGGGGGAGCAACTTATAATTAAACAACTGAACATCTTAAGACGAGTGGAGGTGAGTGATGATTCAACACAGGATATTTATAAACAAATATCTGTTAATATACCAAATATTTGTCCGTTTCTGGTGTCATGGTCTACATTTTAAAGGTACACGACCTCTGCAGGGAGGCGCCACAGGAATAAATCTGTTCCTGAAACATGTTTATGTAAAGAAATCCTGCACAGACATGGAGCTTCATCTTAGACAATATTCTAAAACAACTGTACTTTTAAACAAAGTGTTGCATCTTCCTCTTTCATAAAGGAGCTTTAAAAGAGTTCAGTTCTCTAAAATAGATCCTTGAACTGAGTTTAAAAAGCCTGTATAATGAGCTCATTTCTCTAAATAAGATAATTGTAGGGAAAGTTTCTAAAAGCTGATTAACCTCACATACAAATCTGATCTAGTCTGTTAATGCTTAAATAAAAAAGAAACATCTGTTATTTATTTTAAGATCTTCTGGCTTCTTAAGATGTAATTATTTGCAGTGTGTAAATTCCATGTGATATTCCAAAGTTTTAATGTCCACTATTTAAGAAATCTCCAAAATAAGTTGGTGTGTCCAAACTTTTGACTGCTACTGTACACTGCACATACATGCAATATTCAATAAATTCACAAATAGATGTAAAACTGGATTAAAATGTTTCCTCCGCAGGACTGTTCAGAGCTTATAAATCATTAAACACAAGGTATCATTTTATGATCATATTGTGTCTGAATGCCTCTTGTAAAATTTGATAAGACTGTTGGTGATGAAGTGTGAACTATGCTGAATGTATTGCTCTAAATAGTTCTCTGGAATTGATCTCACTCCTTTGTGTCCTGGTTCCATGGAAAAGGTTCAGTAACCCATGTGTTTATTACTGTGAGGAAATATTACATGAAGGATCCAAATATTTCTATAATATTATATATAATTTTCAAAACTTTCAGTTCAGTTCAGGATAGTTGTGTTTATACTTAACAGAGATTTAGGAAACTGTTTTACTTTATTCAATAAGTCAGGAAATCAGTAATTTGTATACGGGATCAAACTTACTCAACAGTGTGGTATAAAGTTGGTGGGGTTCTCAGTGGGTTTGTACACAGGCTGTTACTGTGTGTCAGTTGGACTGGGCAGAAAAATATATTTGAACTCAGAAAATCTATCAAGGGATCAATGACAATAACAATAAATCACTAAACAGTATTAGAGACGTCACATTATGTTTTGTTAACTTATTTTCACTTACAAAATCAATAAAAATTGGAATTTGACCAGGGGTGCCCAAAGTGTACAGTGATCTAAAATTAGTATTTTCATACACATTAAATGCATGTAAAGCTCCATTAATGAATCATTAGTTTGACAAAAATACATGTCACTTTATTACAGTTTATTGAACTGCACAAATGAATTTCAGTTCAATTCAAGATTTATTTATATAGTGATTTATCACATTGTATGGTGTTGTCACAAAACAGCTTTATAGAAAATCTGGGTCCAAAACCCAAATGAGCGTCACCAGTAGCAAGAAGAAGAAACATTGATAAAAGGAGAAACTCCATAAGAACCCTGGAGAGAAACCACAGCTCAAAAATGGGACCATCCTGTTCTGGTTGACACGTGACAGTAAAACAAGATGGCGGCACCCTGTTCAGCAGCTGCTACGGCTCGCGATAGTATCAGAGATTTAATGGCTTATAACTCAGAGAATTCACACAGTTTCACAGTGAATCTGCGGCGCATACATTTCAAATCAGTATACGATCGTCAAGAGGTTCTGGATTTAAGAGGATCGAGTAATCTGGGACTCATAAATGCAACCACTCTAGACCTTCTACGCAGCCTCGGACTGCTACGTCGGCTACATCCAGCGGCCTGTGAAGCAGCGGAGCCTCAAACCAGTGGCAGCCGCCAGTGGAGGAGGCGGAGGCGGTGCGACAGAAAGCAGAAGCACGGATGCCGTGCTGGGCTAACAGCTAAGCGAAAGGCTAAACAGGCAGAATGCCGCTTTCCTTCTATCCTGCTTGCGAACGTGCGGTCCTTAGAGAACAAATTGGACTATCTGAGGCTGGACTTAACAAAACGGGAGGTGAGAGACTGCTGTGCCATAATTTTTACTGAAACATGGCTCAATCCATCCGTTTCGGATGACGCTGTTAGCATGGAGGGGCTAACAATATTCCGGTCAGACAGGAGCAGCGCTCTCACTGGTAAAACCCGGGGAGGCAGTGTTTGCATATTCACCAACAACAACTGGTGTAACAACTCAGTGAAAGTCTCGAGTCACTGCTCTTCTGATGTGGAGCTACTGACTGTAAAATGTAGACTCTTTTATCTGCCCAGGGAGTTCACTGTCATTATAATTATAGCGGTGTACATTCCCCCCAGTGCAAACACCAGAGAAACCCTGAATGTTCTCTACCATTCCATCAGTGAACTGCAATCTACACATCCAGAGGGAGTTTTCATTGTGGCAGGGGACTTTAATCAGGCCAATATGAAAACTGTGCTTCCTCACTTCCATCAGTATGTGAATTTTGCAACCAGAGGAAAGAACACACTAGATCTGGCTTACAGCAACATCAAAGAGGCATTCAGGGCAGCACCCCACCTCCACCTTGGCTCCTCAGACCATCTCTCTGTGATGCTAATTCCTGCATACAAGCCCCTGCTGATCAGGAAAAAAGCCTCCATGAGGCAGGTGAGGGTCTGGCCTGCAGGAGCTATGGAAATGCTACAAGACTGTGCTTTGAGTGCACAGACTGGGACATGTTCAAGGCAGCAGCCACCGAAAATTATCACACGCGGATGGATGAGTATACTGAGTCTGTGTCTGCATACATCCAGAAGTGTATGAAGGACGTGAGTGTGATTAAAAACATCTTCACACGGGTCAACGAGAAACCTTGGATGACCAGCGAGGTACGTGCGAAGCTGAAAGTACGGAATACCGCTTTTAAATCCGGCGATGTGGTGGCACTCAGAACAGCTAGAGCAAACCTGACCCGTGCCACAAGAGTCACAAATTGTGCTCATGGTCAAAAAGTGAAGGATTTCTTCCAGGATCCCTCGAACACAAGACGAATGTGGCAAGGCATTCAGACAACCACAGACTATAAAGCTACTCCTCCTCCCTGTGAGAACAACATCAACTTCCTCAACAAAATAAATAAATATTTTGGAAGGTTTGAGGCTCTGAACACCACTCCTGCGGATAAATCTACTCCTGGCCCTGATGAGCAGATAATCTGCCTGGATACAGCAGATGTCCGAAGAACCCTGAGAAGAGTGAACACTCGGAAAGCGGCGGGCCCCGACAACATACCAGGATGGTTGCTGAAGGAATGTGCCGATCAGGTGGCTGGGGTTCTCACGGACATCTTTAACACCTCACTGAAACAGGCTGTCGTACCATCATGCCTAAAGACTGCCACAATCATACCAGTGCCCAAAACACCCACAATCACCTCCCTCAACGATTACCGCCCTGTAGCACTCACCCCCCTCATGATGAAGTGTTTCGAGAGGCTGGTAAAGGACCACATCACCTCCAAACTCCCTCCCAAATTTCGACTCGTACCAGTTTGCTTACCGCCCAAATCGCTCCACAGAGGATGCTATCTCCTCTGCACTTCACCTGAGCTTAGAACATCTGGAAGGAAAGAATACACATGTGCGCAAGCTGTTTCTGGACTTCAGCTCAGCGTTTAGCACAATCATCCCACAATGTCTGATAAGCAAACTGGCCCCCGTTGGCTTCAGCACCCACCTGTGTAACTGGCTGCTGGACTTTCTATCAAACAGACCTCAGTCTGTGCGGGTGGGCAACAACGTCTCCAGTGTCATCTCTTTGAGCACTGGCTCCCCTCAGGGCTGCGTCCTGAGCCCACTGCTGTTCACCTTGGTGACCCACAACTGCTGTGCCAGGTCCACTGCCAACCACATCGTGAAGTTCGCGGACGACATGACAATAGTGGGCCTAGTCCAGGACGACAATGACCTGGACTACAGAGAGGAGGTGAACCATCTGGTTGACTGGTGCGAAACCAACAACCTGGTCCTGAATGTCAAGAAAACCAAAGAGCTCATCGTCAACTTCAGGAGGAGCCAGCCCAACCACACACCTCTCCTCATCAAGGACACAGCAGTGGAGATAGTCAGCAAAACGAAGTTCCTGGGGGTACAGATAATGGACGCTTTGACCTGGTCCACTCACACTGAAGCTCTGGTCAAAAGAGTCCAGGAGCGCATGCACTTCCTGAGACAGATGAAAAGAGCACACCTCCCCCTTCGGATTCTCACCACCTTCTACAGAGGCACTGTAGAGAGCATACTGACCAGTTGCATCACTGTCTGGGCAGGAGCCTGCAGCACCTCTGACTGGAAGTCTCTGCAGAGGGTGGTAAGGACAGCAGAGAGAATTATTGGGACTTCACTTCCTCCCATACAGGACATTGCAACAAGTCGCTGTCTGATCAGAGCTCCACCATGGACTGTTCTCACTGCTAGCTTCTGGAAAGAAGTTCCAAAATCTTTGAAGCAGAACAGCCAGGTTCAAAAACAGCTTCTTCCCACATGCAATAAGACTGATGAACTCTAAATAAATGCTGCTTCAATTCTTTGTTTTAATTACTCCATACCTGGGAGCTACAGTGCAATACACCCTCTTGTATATATACTTATTTAAAAACGTAATTTCATTCTAATGTGTACTGTACGGTGTAAATTTGAATGACAGTAAAGTCTGTCTAAGTCTAAGTCTAGTAACACAACAAGAGTAAACAAAAAAATGAGGTTCGACAATAATATACAAAACTGAATAAAGAAAAGGCACAGATTCTGACGAGTAACATTGTTACAATGATACTGCTACAGTCACTGTTACTGACTAGTAAGAGTTACAATGATACTGTTACAGTCACTGTTACTGACTAGTAAGAGTTACAATGATACTGTTACAGTCACTTTTACTGACTAGTAACAGTGTTACAATGATACTGCTACAGTCACTGTTACTGACTAGTAAGTGTTACAATGATACTGTTACAGTCACTGTTACTGACCCGTGACATTGTTACAGTGATACTACTACAGTCACTGTTCCTGACTAGTAACAGTGTTATAATGATACTGCTACAGTCACTGTTACTGACTAGTAACAGTGAAACTGTGATACTCCTACAGTCACTGTTTCTGACCAGAAACAGTGTTGCAATAATACTGTGACAGTCACTGTTTCTGACCAGAAACAGTGTTGCAATAATACTGTGACAGTCACGGTTTCTGACTAGTAACAGTGTTGCAATGATACAGTTACAGTCACTGTTCCTGACTAGTAAGTGTACTAGTGATACTGCTACAGTCATTGTTTCTGCTTAGTAAGTGTTACAATGATACTGTGACAGTCACTTTTACTGACTAGTAACAGTGTTACAATGATACTGCTACAGTCACTGTTACTGACTAGTAAGTGTTACAATGATACTGTTACAGTCACTGTTACTGACCCGTGACATTGTTACAGTGATACTACTACAGTCACTGTTCCTGACTAGTAACAGTGTTATAATGATACTGCTACAGTCACTGTTACTGACTAGTAACAGTGAAACTGTGATACTCCTACAGTCACTGTTTCTGACCAGAAACAGTGTTGCAATAATACTGTGACAGTCACGGTTTCTGACTAGTAACAGTGTTGCAATGATACAGTTACAGTCACTGTTCCTGACTAGTAAGTGTACTAGTGATACTGCTACAGTCATTGTTTCTGCTTAGTAAGTGTTACAATGATACTGTGACAGTCACTTTTACTGACTAGTAACAGTGTTACAATGATACTGCTACAGTCACTGTTACTGACTAGTAAGTGTTACAATGATACTGTTACAGTCACTGTTACTGACCCGTGACATTGTTACAGTGATACTACTACAGTCACTGTTCCTGACTAGTAACAGTGTTATAATGATACTGCTACAGTCACTGTTACTGACTAGTAACAGTGAAACTGTGATACTCCTACAGTCACTGTTTCTGACCAGAAACAGTGTTGCAATAATACTGTGACAGTCACGGTTTCTGACTAGTAACAGTGTTGCAATGATACAGTTACAGTCACTGTTCCTGACTAGTAAGTGTACTAGTGATACTGCTACAGTCATTGTTTCTGCTTAGTAAGTGTTACAATGATACTGTGACAGTCACTGTTACTGACTAGTAACAGTGTTACAATGATACTGCTACAGTCACTGTTACTGACTAGTAAGTGTTACAATGATACTGTTACAGTCACTGTTACTGACCCGTGACATTGTTACAGTGATACTACTACAGTCACTGTTCCTGACTAGTAAGTGTACTAGTGATACTGCTACAGTCATTGTTTCTGCTTAGTAAGTGTTACAATGATACTGTGACAGTCACTGTTACTGACTAGTAACAGTGTACCAGTGATACTGCTACAGTCCCTGTTTCTGCCTCGTAACAGTGTTACAATGGTACTGCTACAGTCAGTTTCTGCCTAGTGTTACAATGATACTGTTACAGTCACTGTTTATGACCAGTAACAGTGTTACAATGATAGTTACAGTCACTGTTTCTGACCAGTAATATTGTTACAATGATACTGTTAAAATCACTGTTTCTGACTAGTGTTATAATGATACTGTTACAGTCAGTTACTGACTAGTAACACTGTTACAATGATAATTTTACAGTCACTGTTACTGACTAGTAACAGTGTTACAATTATACTGTTACAGTCAGTTACTGACTAGTAACAGTGTTACAATTATACTGTTACAGTCAGTTACTGACTAGTAACAGTGTTACAATGATACTGTTACAGTCACTGTTACTGACTTAATGTTGTTACAATGATACTGTTGCAGTCACTCTTACTGACTAGTAACATTGTTACAATGATACTTTTACAGTCGCTGTTACTGACTAGTAAGTGTTACAGTGATACTTTTACAGTCACTATTTCTGACTAGTAACAGTATTGACACTGTTACAGTCACTGTTTCTAACTAGTAACAGTGTACCAGTGTTACTGCTACAGTCACTGTTTCTAACTAGTAACAGTGTTACACTGCTACTGTTACTTTCACTGTTACTGTCTAGTAACCGTGTTAAAGTGATATTGTTGCACTGTTACTACTAGTCATGGTGTTAGTATCATTGTTACAGTCATTGATATAGATTAGTAATACGGTTACACTGCCACTGTTACAGTCACTGCTACCGACTAATAATAGGGCTACCATGATACTGTTCAGTCACTGTTATTGACAATTAATAGTGTTACAATGATATTGTTGAACTTACTGAGTAGTATTGGAGTTGAAGCGATACTGTTACAGTCAGCATTACTGACTAGTAATGATGTTACACTGTTATTGTTACAGTCAATGTTTCTGACTAGTAATGCTGTTGCAATGTTATTGTTAGTCATTTTTATAGGTTAGTTACAGTTGTAGTGAATCTGTTACAGTCATTGACGAGTAACAGGCTTGCAGTGATGTTACCCTGCATCTGACTAGGAACAATGTTACAGTGTTACTGTTACAGTCACTGCCTAGGAACAGTGTTACAGTATTATTGTTAGTCACTGTTGTTGAGTACAGTGTTACTTTCACAGTCATTGCTACTGACTAGTAACATGGTTACAATGATACTGTTGCAATCACTGTTGCTGTCACTGACTGTTGTTGGGGGTCTATCAGAGTAACAAATGAGAAATAGATGCTTGTGTGTTTTGATAATATTGGTGGTGTCCTTACAGAGGAACCTACTAAAAGATTTTACTACTAAAAGTTTTGGTTCATATTCATTTTCTTGAACCTTATGGGAGAAACGCACCAGGAGAAATTTATAAACACTGTATACTCACATGTTTAGTGTTTTGTGATTTGTCACAAGCCTCATAAATATGTATTAAACAAGTTAAAACTGTGAACACTAAATCTGGTAATTGGTAGATTATCAGGTTGTCAGTCCTGGTTGGGGCAGGTTTTTACTTCAGTTTTTTACTCATGTAATTACACTGTACTTACATATGAAGTACACAAGACTATTTTATTTATCTTTTACTCAGTTACTGTGTTTACACTTGATCAAAAGACATGGATTAATAACAGTCTGTACAATCACACCTACGTAAAGATAAATTAACTTCTGTTGTTGCTGTGTAAATACAGTCATATTACAGAACAGTTTAAAGTCAGAACCTTCTTTGGGTACTACTGCATCTACAGTTCACTCTGTTATACATGTGTAGTAACATAGGAGAAAATATACTATTACAATTATCAAGATACACATCACTAAAAGCTAGTTACACATCAGCGACAGCATGTTCTAAATTTATTTACAATTATAATAACAGAACTGCTGAAAATCCTGCAAATAATACTGAATGTTTAATGTTTATATATTAAATCATATTTGAACCCTCTGGTCCTGTAATACCTGTGATATTTTATCACAGTAGTAAAAAAGATGGATCAAGAACCTTTCCGTGGAAGCTGGAGGTGAGATAAATACCAGACTGTTATTTCATCAAACAAGATATGATGTGCTGTTTTATTATTCCTCAGAATCATGTCACATGCAGGAATAGACAGATCAGTGAACTACACTTTATTGCTCTCTGGCGAGAATGCAGGTGAAACAGCAACATTAAATATATTAGAAATTCTAGCAAGTAAGCAAATAAAGTGAAAAGTCTAATATAAAACAAATTTAAAAGTTAAACAGTGCAACATACATATAAACAGGACACTGTTTAACTCTATCACTCTGTTAAACATCTGTGATTAAATTACAGAGAAACTGTATTGTTACTGCTCTCAAGACACACATCGCTAAAAGCTACAGTTGATACACATGCAGATTTGTATAATCTGTACTGTTTTAATCCACCTGTAACAGTGAATACATCACCAATAGTTACACTGTTGTTGCATTAATTAATTAACAGTTATTAATAACAATATAAAGTGGACCCACCCCTTTACCTACAGTCTACAGTGAAAAATAACATTGCTCCACACAGTGATTGCAAAGGAATAGTCGGTGCCATCGGAATTGGCAAATCTCAAATGAGTCCCAACAGTATCCAACAATTTTCCCACTGCAGCTTCAGATTAACTTTAACTACCATTTTCAGTTAGTTAGCTAGATCATTCAGACTGAGAGAACACTGTGCTGTAGAGTTCTCAGTTCTAACCAGCAGCTGTACTAAACAGCAACATGGCTCCACTCCAACAACAAGAGACGTCCAACCAGCAAAACTGTGTAGAACTGAGAGATGAACAGCACTCATTACTCAACTGGACACACCTAGAAACTATCAAGGGCATGCTGTGGTTACACAAAGCTATTTCAACAGGAAAACAGTTGGTAGTAATGCCATTTGAAAAAAAGTCACTACTCATACAGTGCTGTGAAAAGTATTTGTCCCCGTCCCCAACGTCTTCTATTTTTTGCATATTTGTCAGACAAAGATAACCCAAGTAAACCCAAAATACTGACGTTTAAATGATTTCATTTATTGAAGGAAAAATGCTGTTCAGCTCTACCTGGCCTTATCTTATCTTCAAAAGTAATTGCCCCCTTAGCTTCTGAATCAAAGAGTTAACCAAATGACTATTGGACACAATTTCACTCTCCACAGCCAGACCAGTTGAATGTCAACATCACTTAAATTGAACCTGTCTGGCAATATGTAACAGACTAGAAGGTCTCAAACAGCAGCACAAGATGCCACGTTTTAAAGAGATTCAGATACATGTGCGAAACAAAGTCTTTGAAATCTACCATCTGGAAAGGGTTACAAAGCTAAGGCTCTGGCACTCCAGTGAACCACAATGAGAACTGTTATCCACAAGTGGAGAAAACTTGGAACAGTGGTGAAATACCAAAAATTTTCTAAGAGTGCACTGACAACTCATCCAAGAGTTCCCAAAAGAACCCAGACAAGCATCAAAAGAACTGCAGGTCTTGCTCGCCTGAGCTAAGGTCAGTGTACATGATTCCACAATAAGAAAGATGCTGGGCAAAAATGGCATACCAATAGTGAAACATGGTGGTGGTAGTGTGATGGTCTGGGGCTGATCTGCTTCTGCAGGACCTGGACGACTTGTCATAATTGATGGAACCATGAATTCTGCTCTCTATCAGAAAATCCACCCGCCAGTTTGTGATCTAAAGCTCCGTGACCTAAAGCTGAAGTGCAGTAGGGTTATGCATCAGGACAATGATCCAAAGCAAAAGAGCGAGTCCACCTCTGAATGACTTGAAACAAGGCAGTTTGTGCTTGAAAATCCTCCAACGTAGCTGAATTAAAACAATTCTGCAAAGACAACTTGTTTTCTTCACTTTCAGAGTCAAGCACAAAAAACCTGAAGCACAACTGTTACAGCAGCTTTTACATCCACTTACAATTATAATGACAGAACTGACAATAAAAAACACGGGTTAAACACTTTTCCATGGAAGCTGTAGATGAGACAAAAGCCATTCTGGAGAGCTTTTTATGTCATCATAAACATGATATCTAACCCTCTGTATTATTTTCTTTTTTGATGTGCCATTTTATTATTGTTTTTATTATTGCAATCATATTGGTTCACACGCATGAACAGATGGATCAGCAAAACGCAATAACACTTTACTTCTCTCTGGTGAGAATGCAGGTGATACAGCAGCCTGAAACATTAGCAAATAAATAAAGTAAGTCGATTAAAAATATAAAACAAAATGAATTTAAAAATGAAATGGTGCAAGATACATTTAAACAGGCCTGTACAAATATAATAATTTACAGAGCTGTGAGGATAATGGAGAGACACTTGGGTGTAATAATGTAATAAAATGATACCATGGTAGTAGAGAGATACATACATACATACATACATCATCTAAAGCGCTTATCCTTCTGGGTCGGGGTGGGGTGCTGGAGCCTATCCCAGCTGTCATTGGGCGGGAGGCAGGATACACCCTGGACAGGTCGCCAGTCCATCACAGGGCAGGAAGTAGAGAGTTATTATGCAGTAAAACCCGGCAGGTTTTTTATAGATGCTCACTGAAAACTTGAACAATGGCTCTTCAGAATACTGTTTCATGGATATTAGGGAACTACACAAGGACTAAAGAGGAATGAATGAATAGCGCTGCATTAACAGTTGAAGGCTAAGTAACAGCTCATTTGATCAGTAGAGAGACAGATAGTTTCATAACACGATGATTAACAGTAGAAAAACAGTTTACAAAAACAACCTCAAGAAATAAAGGCTTGCTTTTCCTGCCGTCATGCACAGACTTCAGACTTCATAATATATGTTTTATTGGGGAGTTTTTTTTTTTTTTTGGAAAAGCACGTCCTAAAATGTGCTTCTGTTTCACATTAAAATATACTTGAAAAATAATCTTTCCATTTTTCCTTCTTTATATTCCACCCTATTTTTTTTTTATTTAGTCCTGTGCCAAAAAATACTAGGATATTTCATGAATGTTTTTTTAAGCTGAACATTACTTACAGCAGAGGTCTTACATCAGGAATCCATCCACCCAGAACAGTTTGTTTTCAACTTAACCTCATCAGAGCAAAATGTATTCATTGTGAGGCCATTTCTACGTACAGCAGGAAAAGAGCAGTCAGGAAAAAGGAACATCATCTGGCTCTTCAAATGTTTAACATCACTGAACTGGTGCTTAAAGCATGATGTATAGACATAGACATACAAATTAAACTAACAGCATAATTGAAAAACACCTCCTAAGTTTCACTGAAACTGCTGTTAACTAGCGTCACAACAGGCAGGAATCCAAACAAACCTTCCAACAAGGCAGAACTGATAAACAGCCAGCTTTTAAACCACTAGTGCAACCAGAACACTAAGCTATGTCTTTCACACTGTGATCTACACTGTTAAAAATATTCAGGGACCAGTTACCTTGAGCTTAGATCAATATATATTTAGATAACTAGCTAGTTTGTGATGAATGGCTAACATTAGCAGGCTAGTTAGCTCAGTAACAGTCATTTCTTATACTCTATATTACCAAAAGTATTCACTCACCCATCCAAATCATTGAATTCAGGTGTTCCAATCACTTCCATGGCCACAGGTGTATAAAACCAAGCACCTAGGCCTGCAGACTGCTTCTACAAACACTGGTGAAAGAATGGGTTGCTCTCAGGAGCTCAGTGAATTCCAGCGTGGTACCGTGATAGGACACCACCTGTGCAACAAGTCCAGTCGTGAAATTTCCTCACTACTAAATATTCCACAGTCAACTGTCAGTGGGATTATAACAAAGTGGAAGCGATTGGGAATGATAGCAGCTCAGCCACAAAGTGGTCGGCCACGTAAGTGGTCGCCAACTTTCTGCAGAGTCGATCGCTACAGACCTCCAAACTGTAATGTGGCCTTCAGATCAGCTCAAGAACAGCGTAGAGAGCTTCGCGGAATGGGTTTCCATGGCCGAGAAGCTGCATCCAAGCCTTACATCAGCAAGTTCAATGCAAAGCGTCGAATGCAGTGGTGTAAAGCGCCGACCACTGGACTCTAGAGCAGTGGAGACGTGTTCTCTGGAGTGACGAGTCACGCTTCTCCGTCTGGCCATCCGATGGACGAGTCTGAGTTTGGCGGTTGCCAGGAGACGGTACTTGTCTGACTGCATTGTGCCAAATGTAAAGTTTGGTGAGGGGGGATTATGGTGCGGGGTTGTTTTTCAGGAGGTGGGCTCGGCCCCTTAGTTCCGGTGAAAGCTCTTAATGCTTCAGCACCAAGAGATTTTGGACAATTTCATGCTCCCAACTTTGTGGGAACAGTTTGGGGACGGCCCCTTCCTGTTCCAACATGACTGCGCACCAGTGCACAAAGCAAGGGTCCATAAAGACATGGATGAGCGAGTTTGGTGTGGAAGAACTTGACTGGCCTGCACAGAGTCCTGACCTCAACCCGACAGAACACCTTTGGGATGAATTAGAGCGGAGACTGTGAGCCAGGCCTTCTCGTCCAACATCAGTGTCTGACCTCACAAATGCGCTTCTGGATGAAGGTCAAAAATTCCCATAAACACTCCTAAACCTTGTGGAAAGCCTTCCCAGAAGAGTTGAAGCTGTTATAGCTGTAAAGGGTGGGACATCATATTAAACCCTATGGATTAAGAATGGGATGTCACTCAAGTTCATATGCGTGTGAAGGCAGATGAGCGAATACTTTTGGCAATATAGTGAATATATATTGACTATCTATCATTCTAATTTTGTATAACTATTTATTGTGTCACTCTTCACCTTTATTTCAGCTTCCATTCTTTTCAGGAGACTCACTTTCAGTTCCTCAAAGAATCTGCAGACACACCTCCAAAGTTCAGTCTTAGAAGCTGGTTGATGATTTTCTGAAGTGATCAAACACATTCAGTGGTGTTGAGGTCTGGACTCCAATAGTGGTCAGTGGGGTGGTCAGTCCATCAGCTTCTTTGTTTGATGTCTCTGTCTTCTTTTGCCTAATTTTTCTCTGTAGCTTTTTATCAGTTCTTGAACTCCAGTTTTCCAGTTTCACTTATTTTCCAAGATCCAAGTTCTCCTTCACTTTGAGAGTGCAATATTGTGTATCTAATCTCTTCTTAAAAATATGTCTCAAAAATACAGAACTTGTACTCAGTGGCTGTTTTGACTGGAAATTAAATTAACGGTGGTCTCTGAATCTTTCACAGTACTTTCACAGTAGTGCATGTGCAGCCTAACATGGTCTAAATCCAGCTTCTTTCCTCCTGAAACAGGTACTTCAGTTATTCCACCAAAGATCAACATGGATCAACCAATCAACGAAATTCAGATCTCTGTCAGTGAGGAAGAAGAAGAGCAGCTTGATAATGATGGCTTCACCAGAGTTGATGTAAACCTCAACAGTGGTACAGAAGAGGGAGAAACAATCCACTCACCAGAATCCAGTTCTCCTTCAGGGATGAGATGAAGGATGGTCTTACAGCCTCTGGCTTCACCATTGTTGATAAAAACATAAATAAAGGTACCAGAGGCGATGCCCATTCATCTTTTCTATAAGAGTGACCCACTGAGAAAGACTTCTGGATTGTGGACCTGAAGGTGACCAACAGACTGCGGGATGAGGCAGATCTGTTCCTCACTGGCATATGGGAGCGTCTGGGCTGCAATCTGAATTGCAACAACGATGGAGATCCAGTTTACATCTGGGTGAGGAGGAGGAAGGAAATAACCTTCATCCGTGACATCACAGCTACTGTTGGTTTCACTGAAAACAGAGACATAGATCTCTTTAATGAAGGATACATCTGTGTGGATGAAGACACCAACCAAGAATTGACATCAAACCAGCCTCCACGTGCTGCAGTGTTTATCTGGTACCGTCGTTCCAATGATTATGATCAGGGCATCACTAACTTCCAGGTTTCTGTCAATGATGAAGTAAAAGTTGGCTTCGCAAAGGTTGAGACAGACCTCAATTTTGGCATCACTGGAAATTGTGTGTATCTGTGGTACGCAAAAAAGCACTGTGAAGGAACTCGTGCTGTCCAGCAATTTATTGTGTTAGTCGGTAATGATGCTCAACAGGCTTAGAAAAGGCGTAATATCAGTGTTGTGAATGCAAGCCTTAATCATGGAATTTCTAAAGCTGTTCCCCTTTATATCACATACTATTGGAGATAAAGAACTCCCTGTTTATAATCAGTAAATAAAGAGAAATTTGAGCATCACTTTATTTAGTGATTATATATGAATAGATGTGATCATCCTAAATATTGATAACAATACATAACATTTTTGAAGTTAATATTTTGATTTTTTTTTTTGCATTACATTTTAATTCATGTAATTTTTAATAATTTTTACAGCATATTATTTTAGTTTTTATTACATGTATGTAATTATGTTAATTTGTCATTTGAGCAGCACCGTCATTATCCAGAAACATAATAACTCAGTTTCTTCATTTCATCATCATTCAGTCAGACTCTGGACGTCCACAGCAGTAGCATCGCTGTATAAATGGACGTGTGTGAGTGTCCAGTGGGGGTTTATCTTCTAGATGACCAGAGCTCTGTAGATCCTCTATGGATGATGATGTTCTGTCAGATGTTACTGGGATGTAAATGTTTGGCATTGTTGGTATAAATGACCAGGTTTTTGTCCACCTGCATTACCAGAGTCTGAAGTCCAAACTGGTTTCCAGCTGTGAAGCACAAAGATCCCATCATCCTGAATGAGTGCAAACACACAGGAAATACTGTGAAAAGGTTTTATAGTGTTTATTTAGGTTTATTAAACCTAAATAAACACTTTGAATGAATGATTCTTTCAATCAATGTAATATTTTGAGTTAAAACCAGTTCAACTGCTTGTTGCTACATGAAGTATTTTTCAGGTTAAACTGTGTTTTTGGTTGAGCTGTGTGACATTTGACTGAATCAGAATGTATATATATATATATATATATATATATATATATATATATATATATTATATATATATATATATATATTCAATATATTCAATGTCTTGGATTCTTTTGAAGATGAACTTTTCTGCAAAATGTGTTTTAGTGATTTTAAATAGATCATCATACTAAATTGTTTGGTTTAGTAAAAAGTTTTTTTACTAAATAAAAAATGAATCTGAGTTCTGTAGTCGCTTCACAAATATTGTATAAATATACATTTTTGAGTTGTCATCAAGAGCCAAGTGGCACAACTGCAGGAAAATGTGATCATGTGTTTCTATTACTATTGTGTTTATTTATTCTATAACCTCAATTTCAAAGACAACAGTTTATACAGGTGTCCAAGTACAAAGTCTAGCTTATATACAGTGGAAAAATATACAGTACAATATAATATAATAATATATTTTGGTCATTAATTTATACACCCCTGATATTTTCTGGATGGTAAATGTGATGATCTGTTTTTTAGGAGGTGAAAATGAAAGTGGATGGATGGAAATGAAAGTAATGAACTGAGCAGATACACATGATCACAGAGATGCACTCAGTGTAAATGTTCCCTCAAAGGTCCATCAACAGCTTTAAGGTCAAACTGACCCTTAACTGAGTCTCTCTGAGGGGAGACAAACGTCTCTGTCACTGTTTAATAACCTCATATTTAAACAGAACAATAAAATAAAACACTGAGGCCATCAACTGGTCAGAATCTAAATATAATATATGAAGCTAACAAAGAAGCTGTTTAAGATGAACCAGAATCCTCTCTGGTTGATTATGCTTTGTGAAACTGACCTCAGACTGACAAGACTGTCTTGATGTCCAGCTGAAAACAACTGGCATCACATTAATCCCAGAAAATGCCCAGATGAAGGAGAAAACTGAGGTTAACACATGTGTATTAACATGAGCTGAACAGCTGTAACACATCTGTAACAATGAAAACATCACTAGTACTTATACTGTTGTTTCATGTATTGTACATGTGTAACTACACAGTTATTACATAGTTATTATAAGCTACTACACTCTTATTATAAAATACTTTTTAGAACAGTGATTCAGACTGTCTGAGTTTCTTTTCCAGTGCAGCTCTTCATCACGTCCTCTGAACTCTCTGTGATGATGATGATGATGATGATGATGATGATGATGATGATGATGGACTCTGATGAATGTATGAATTATAGATTAATCCACTCCTCCTGCTCCAGTACAGAGAAGTTCAGCACACACTGAGACTGAATTCTAAGACTCTGGATCTGCTGTCTGGCATTAATTCACTGAGTTCTCCGGCAGGTGGCAGCTTTATTCTACAAACTACAGTTTAAATACTCTAGAATATCCCAGCCTGCCTCTGGGCTCCACCCCCCAGAATAAAGTGCAGCCAATGAGAATGAAGAGTTTAGATTAGATCAGGTCAGGATGGGAATAAGCTCTGCTGGTTGTTCATCTCCAGGCTGGTCACTCTTTCTGCTGTAGTGCTCGTGTTACAGGGAGTCTCTGTTAATGTCAGAATGTGGACAGAAGCTTCTACTCCTCTGGTTCAGAGTTGTTCTCTGTGTGTTACTCAGGTAGGAGAGAGCAGAGCACAGCCTCAAACTCTGAGTTAAATCAGTCATTTGTGGTGTGGAGTTAATCTGCACAGCTCTGCTACACACTTTGATTAGAGCTCCAACCGTTTCTGATCAATTCAGCCAAAAGCAGAGTGAGTGAAGATGCTACAACTCCCCCCACAGGCAGGGGTACCTGGAGCAGACTGAGAGGCGGTTATGACCGTCAATAAAAGTCTGGCAGTTCAAAGTAAAACACAGTTAATCCTCAGAGGTCACTGATCACGTCGGTGTGGTCAAAACACATGGCTGGTTCAAGATGTCACAGCATAATAAGAAAGTCATGTTCTATCAACTTCTGTTGAAAGTGCTGACGTGAAACATTATACTAGCTCTCATTTGCTGTTGATATGAGTTGATATGAGCACCATCACCACAGTTACAGATGCCAAGGAGAGGGTAGCAGGAACCTGCCAACACTGCCACCACGTGGACAGAAAAGGAACCTCACTTCATGCCATCCTGTGATGTAGCCCCACTGTGTCAGTGCTGCATAGATAAAAAGGAAAAAAGCACCAATGGCCACACCTGCTTTTCTCTGGAAATAGTTGTGTATATACTGAACTCTTTTTTATTTGCTTTATTTTTTGTTTGCATTTACAATCTTTAAAACGCTTCATTCAGCATGTTTGCATTCTTTATAGTAAACATTTCATTTTCATTTTTCAAATGAAAATGTGCATGTTTTGAGTGTTTTTTGGGGTCCAGTTTGTTGGTACAGCACATCATTTAAAATAATAATAATGATAATAATAATAATAATAATAATAATAATAATAATAATAATATTGTCAGGTCTTAAAGGTGATGTCATGCTAAAAGAAAATACCAAATATTGTCACGGTAAACATTTTTTCATGTGGTATATAAAAGCAAAATCAAAGGTATTCAAAAATGGCCCAAAGAGCAAAAGACTCCTCAGAGTTAATTCAGTACAATCCTCTGTTCAAACCAGATGAGCTCTCCAACACAAATACATACACGCAAGGTAGGAAAGCAAATGTCAGTGTGATAAAATTTAAAAATGTTTTATCTACAAAGTAATCTATAACTCAATTTTGGTGAATCTGTGCATGAACACTTCCAAATAAAGAACTGTTTTTACAGATAAAACAGATTATAAAATTACAGGAACATGAAAAGGAAGTCTAATTAAAAGTATCAATAAAATATATATATAAATAATCTTAACAGGTCAACACGTTCACTGTGGGTGAAGTGGTCTCTTCCTCTAATACAGACTTGGTTAAAGCAGTTATACTGTACTATACTAAACTATATGTAAGCTAATTCTACTGTGAGTCTGAAAGACTCCTGGGGCCACACAGAGGAGAGAGAGTCCATTTCGATGTTAGCCACACCCAACAGAGAGCTGTTGGGCTCAGAGGGCACAGGTTGGTATGTGGTCTGGTGTCGTCTAATTGTCTGTAGGGAAACAAAACAGGTGAGAAGAGCACCTGGTAGCCTGACCCGACTCACCCTCTCTGTCCCCTAACTCTCTCTTTAAAGGGTAGGTGCCATGGTGGGTCAACCATGACTCCACATACAACTGATGATTCATTGAGATGAATCAGAACTGCTGTAACTCAGATTTGAACCAGACACGGTGTCACCGGAGAGATTCGGTCAACAAAGACAGCGTCCCTCTTAATGACGACAGAAAGAGCTGCTCTCAGTCAGGCTGAGGACCCTGAAGGATCCTGAAAGGTCACCTTTTACCCAGTTATACGATGATGGAAATGCCCAGTTCCAGCTCCTGGACCATCTTGCGTCTCAGCGTCATTCTCGAGGAACACAGTCCTCACGATCAGGCCTTGTGTAAAAAGTATATTCTTAAGCAAAATATTCTACATTAAAAAGATTTAGTTGTGATTATGGGAGATAATCCACATCCCCTCAGTAGATTATAGGTATGGGGGCTGTGGAGTTCTCTCACTGTTTACTTTGGGGGTCTTAAAGTATTTTCATACTTTGTCTGTTTCAGCATTTCAAAGTCGTCTCAGTCCACAGAGTGGTGGTTTTCTGAGATGTGTGAACATTTTAAACAAATTCTGACCCTCTAAATGGTCTCAAAACTGAACCGAACTCAGAGCTGCTCTCGAGATCTCGGTATGGTTCTTTTGTGGTTCTATTTGTGGTCAGATTGATTCCCTTTACACCACTTTAAATTTAGCTTTGTGTTTGAAGACTGTTGAGACGTTCTGTACACAGACACAGAGTTCCAGCACTGAGAGGGTTAAAACTCAGAAGAACAGCTCGTGATCTCGTGAGGAGAGAGCAGCTAAACTGAATCATTACAGCTATAAAATATGTCTGTGTGATTAACTGTAGTTAAAGGCTGATGTCAGACAGACATCATACCATCAGACGATACCTTAACGTAAATCACTGTAACACAGACTTTAGCACAGTCTGATTTGCCGAGTCGCGACTGCCCTGAGGGCAGCATCTTTGATGAAGCCCTAGGGCCAAAAAACACATCAGCCAATCAAAATCTCTCAGCATCTGTGACATCAGCCTGTCTTACAGTGAAAGATATCAAATGTTGGCTACTTAGAACAAAAGTTAACATGTGCCACAACACACAGCAACATAATATCTACAAATCTGTAAATTTGTAAATTATTTGTAAATCTGTGAAAGTGTCTGAATGTAGCTAATCTATGTAATGTGTTCAGTATTGAGAGATTAGTTCAGAAAGATTAACTCTGTCTAACTTGTTTGATGATGATGGACTCAGGACAACACATGATGATGATGATGCTGATGATGATGGACTCAGGACAACACATGATGATGATGATGCTGATGATGATGATGATGATGATGATGATGATGGACTCAGGACAACACACACAATGATGATGATGATGATGAAGATGGACATTACTACACACATGATGATGATGATGATGAAGAAGATGGACTCATTACTACACACATGATGATGATGATGATGATGAGGATGGACTCATTACTACACACATGATGATAAAGATGGACTCAGGACAACAAACATGATGATGAAGATGGACTCATTACTACACACATGATGATGATGAAGATGGACTCATTACTACACACGTGATGATGAAGATGGACTCAGGACAACAAACATGATGATGAAGATTGACTCATTACTACACACGTGATGATGATGATGAAGATAGACTCATTACTACACACGATGATGAAGATGGACTCATTACTACACAAATGATGATGAAGATGGACTCATTACTACACACGATGATGAAGATGGACTCATTACTACACAAATGATGATGAAGATAGACTCATTACTACACACATGATGATGAAGATGAAGATGATGATGATGATGATGATGATGGACATTACTACACACATGATGATGATGGACTCAGGACTACACACATGATGATGAAGATGGACTCAGGACTAAACACATATGACGATGATGACGATGGACTCAGGACTAAACACATGATGATGATGGTGAAGATAAAGGGCAGAGCTTTGCTGAAGGAGCCATTAGACCAGCTGGATTTTGAGTTGTTGGCTGAAAAGGATCCATGAGCACTGTAATGTGCAGTTGTGTGACAGAGATGAGAAAAGATAGGAGATAATCAAGAAAGCTCCAGGGAACAGGGATACCCAGGATATACACTGAGGGTAAATTCCAAATCACCAGCATAGCCTCGAAAGCAAGGAGAACCCAAGACTGCACCCAGTAAACACAGAGCCAGCACTGGGCTGACACAGGTGGCAGGTTCACTCTGATTACTGCGAGGCTGCTCCCTGCCTCCCTCTGGTGGTGGTAGTAGGTCTGGCCCAGGCTGGGTGCCAGTGCTTTTTCCTCTGCAGTGGATGGAGGATTTCCTCTTGTTCAGGCATTTTTGTCAGGGTGTTGTTTGATGGATCAATATGTAAATTGAGTGTTATTGGATTTTATTGTCATTGGATTGTGTGTTTTAGACCTTGTTAGTGATGTTGACTATAGGACAAATACATAGACAAAAAGGATCAAATCAGTGTAGTTACATCTTTACTATTAATCACTAAATAAATGGATTATCACATTCCTCACTCTTGATCAATAAGCAAATCATAAACCTGGAAGTAAATACTAAAAACATACAACAATAAAAATATATAAAAGAATAAATGAATTAACATGATGGATACAGTAGAAAAAATTTACAGCATAAACTAAACCTACAAAAAATGTAAATTGATATCATTTCCAGGCATTTACACTACACAAAACACAGAAACCACAGTCAACACAGCCAATAAATCATTAAATAAATTACTATTATAGTTCGTCATCATCCAGAGAGGGTAGGATTGTATTTGCCTGAGTAAGGAAACAAATCCAGATAATCATGATTCATGATTTATGACGTTCAGTAACAGACAGTGGAGGAGTTACTGCCACCACGAAACAGATACCGAACCAGTGAGGTGGTAGTTGACCCTGCACACCCAGTACATCCCAGCTGGAAATGAGTTAAAAGATGTGAAGCCCCACATTGGAAGGGTTGAATGTTAGATGTTTATCAGAGTTTGGATAGAATATTTTTGCGTAATTCAGATGTGTATTTAATCATTATATTGACCACATCCCTCAGAGGTTCTTCAGTGTCTGGAATCCTGTAAGGTGAAGTGTTCACATGCATAGACTATTTCAAATGGTGGAATATGAGTCTCTCTCTTAGCTCGTCCTCTAAAGGACATGAGTACCAGTGCTAAAGCCTGTACCCAGTTCAGATAGTGTCCACTTGTCAGAAGATATTTTCTTTGGAATGCCCCATCTTGGTATCACCTCTCTTATCAGACATTTTGCCACCGTGTCAGTGGTTTGGTATGGCATAGAAAACATACTGGGAACATCGAAAATATGCAAACAATCCCCAGACAACATTGCTACCCCTGTGCAGGTGGTAGTTCAATGAAATCAAGCCTCAGGTGTTCAAACATGTTTTCTGAGGTTGGTTTCACTTTCAATTGCTTTATTTTATGCTTTTGTTTATGCATAAGCAGACACCTTATCACAATGATGTTGTGCCACTGTGGAAAGTCTTAGAATGAACCAGTATTTCTTGGCTACATCCAGCAAACATGGTCAGCTCTGTAGGTAAGTTTAAGAAGGGATAACACATTTTGGGAAGAGCAGGATGATGTGAGACAGATGCCCGAATTGGAATTCTGGGTGCAGTGTTTCTGCCAAAGTCTGAGTTCTGCTTTGGGAGCACATTTCTGCAGATCAGCCTGAGATGTGTGAGCAGAGAAACTAAAGTCAGAAGTGTGAGTGTCAGCCAGCTTCTGTCCAAACAGCAACACTGAGGAAGAAGAGGAAGTGCTTGTGTTTTTTGCCACTGCATCAGCTCGAGCGCTGCAAAGTGACACAGACTCAGCCAAATGTGTGTGTTGTGCTTTTTACAATGGAGAGATAACTGAGGAGTTGGCCAGCTCTGAGTAAACTGTCAGTGAGAACCCTGTGTGCTGCTTTCCAGAAGAAATGATGAATCCGTAGTATTTCCACATAATTCCAGTGTCATGGACTACTTCAAGGGAATGTGAGCTACGGGTGTAGATACAGGCAGACTGACCGTTAGCCAGTATGGCGCGTGTTAGTGTGAAAGTTTCAGCTGTTTGTGCTGACAGCTAACAAGATAGGTGGTGAGATACAATCAGCATTCAGATCAAGGGTGTCTGACAGGACGAGTCTGGATACAGACCAAGCAATCTGAGCCATTCAGGCTAGAGAAGGCTAGTGACAGTGGACAGGTGGTGTCATGATCACATAGTTCTAAGTCATGATCTGTGGCCTATGATTCAGAGCGACATCTACTGTTCAAGCTGTTTGTTTCTTCGTGACAAACAGTCAGCCATATTATAGGCAGGACCATGGGCATTGCTAGGTCAGTTTTAGGGGTCTTTAGCCCCCCTAAATGTTAGAGCTGTAGGGGGGTCTCTGGTTTTGCACTACAAAGTAATCACCAACCTGAAGCTGTGACAGGATTTTGGGTAAATGCTCACAAAAATAGACATTTAGACCTTCTTCAAAATCTTTAATCTACAGAGTGAAGAAGTACGTGGTTAAAGAATTAAGATACACACCCACAATATGGATTATGGCAAATTATGGTCAGGATAGCTGGATACTAGGTTGGCCTTGGTTGCTTGTTAGCTAGCTAATGCTAACAGTAGCTAGCTAGCTGACAAGCCAACTAGATTTTTTGAGTAACACTTCATAGTCAAAGTATCACAGTGTGAACAAGCAATATTCAATATTTCAGTGTTCGGAAACAGGGACACCAGTATTTGCCATATATTATTGTTTACAGTAAGTCAATGTCACTGAAAAGGTCACACAGCGCTGATCATAATGCAATTTTATATCCTTCAAATCCTTCAGTACCTTCACTTGCTCTGTGCCTGTTGTAAGTGGATGGGTAGAGTATTTATGTCATACTAATGTCTTTTATTGTGTAAGTGTGGTAGAACTCAGGTATATCTGTTACTATGGGGTTGCTAAGCCAGTTTTAGGGGGGTTTAACACGTTTTACAATGACATTGTGCCACTTTTTTTTCGGAATTGCAGAACAACCATAGAATGTAAGCCAGATGCCCGAATTGTAATTCTGGGTGGTTCTGCCAACGTCTGAGTTCTGCTTTGGGAGCAGATTTCTGTAGATCAACCTGAGACGTGTAGTCAGAGACGTTAAAGTCTGAAGTGAGTGTTAGCCAGTTGCTCTGCCAGCAGCCACACTCAGGAAAAGAGGAAGTGCTTGTGTTTTTTGCTGCAGCATCAGCTCGAGCGTTTCCAAGTGACACAGACTCAGCCAAATTCATGGGTGTGATGCACTTTACAATGGAGAGATAACTGAGGAGGTGACCAGCAAGCAATTGGTACCAATGTTTCAGTGAAAAGAGAACCAATGTTTCAAGATCCTCGTCCTTTTGAGGTCCCCATGTGGGCTGGCCAGCCACTTCTGTTCAATCACTCAGCCCAATCCTAACACATTTCTGAACACTTCTGAAACTGACGCCTAACCTCAGAGAAAGGACATATATATTGGGTGCAGTGAAATAAGTATCAGTAATCTTGGCTAAGCTTCACGTTGGGAGCATATCGGGGACCCGTACTGTGGCCTCCTCACAGTCAAGGCAATCTGAATTGAGATTCTTTTCTGATCATATAATCTGATATCACTTTTCCATGTGGCCTGTTGTAAATTGCCCTAATCTGAATAAGAGCAGACACGACTCTCTGACAGCATGCCACAGATCTCAAAATGCTGCTCTGAAACACGACATCATCAAACTACAATGGATTCCTGTGTTTTTGTACAGTATAGGTTTGGGCAGGTTTCTGCACAAATGCTGTGTTGTTAGTTTGAAGGCAGTGTTTTATGCAAATGTTCCTGGTGTGATGTCACATGCATATCATTAGTGAGGGCTATATAATCCTGTCAGTCAGTGTAGCTGACAGACCACCATCACTGAGTGAGTTTGGAGTGTTGATCTACTGAAAGGTAGGACATTCACTGACCTTCATCATCTGTTGGAGGAGACTGGAAGGAGGAACATGCTGAGATGTTTCTTCTTCATATTTCTATAGATTTATGATAGCTATGTATATTTGGTTACAGTTTTCTTTCTTCACATTGGAAACGTGTGCATTAGATTTCAGAGTTGTGGACAGTGAGTGTGTGGTTGCTTGTAAAAACTAAACAATTCTAGAATAAATCTGAATGAGCTTTAAAACAGATTAGAGGAACAGTGCTATGATTACTCTTCTCTTTGATGCTGTATAGAATCATTCAGTTCTATTTGCGTCACATCTGATTTAACTAAAATATTCATTGAGCTTGATTTAACTTAATGAGGTATTGAATGGAAACACAGACCACTGCTTATTCTATTCATATTTATTTAGATTTACTCCAATGTAACTTTACCAAGCAGAGAAACAGATGAAAGTCTTCAAACGATTATTCCAGTTAAATTTTATTTATGAGAACATTAACAGTCTTCACATGCAGCGTCAAGATGGCAAATAAAAGAACAATCCAGGAGATTCTCCTGAATGTTCTGGAGAATCTGAATGATGGAGAGCAGAAGATGTTCCAGTGGTACCTCAGCCAGGAGGTTCTGGACAAATATCCTCCCATACCAAAGGCCAAGATAGAGGGTGCCTCTCTGGAAGAGACAGTCAATCAACTGATTGAGTTCAATGATAACTCAGCTGCAGCGAAGATCACTGAGAGAACTCTGGAACGGATGAACCAGAAGCAGCTGGCTCGAAGGCTCGAGGGGGCTCTGGAGAAAGGTAACAGGCTTTTTTTAGCAGCCAAGATTAACAAATACGTCTTAGATTAACTGATACAACAACTAGGATTTACTAATATGGTGACAAAGATCAACAAATAATGTTGATAAGATGTATAAATATTAATAAAGATTAACTAATGTAATAACTAATTAAATAAAATAGTGACTGATGTTAGATAATTACTTAGACTAACTAATAAAGTAACTAAGCTTAACTAATATAGTTACTGGCGTCTAATGCCGTCTTTTGTGCCTCCACACATTTGGGAAGCTTTTCACAAGATTTTTGAGCATGTTGTAACATCACCCTTCACTGGAACTAAGGGGCCCAAACTCTGAAAAACAGCCCCATCTTATTATCCCTCCTCCATTTTACTGTTGGCTCTGCATTCCGGTAGGTAACGTTCTCCTGACATCCACCAAACCCAGATTCATCATCAGACTGACAGATAGAGAAGCTGATTCATCACTCCAGAGAACACGTTTCAGTGCTTTACACCACTCCAGCCGACACTTGGCATTGCACATAGAGATCTTAGGCTTGTGTACAGCCACTCAGCCATGGACATTCAGGAAAAATCTGGAATGAAACTATGTTCTTTCTCTTAGGTTTTAGGGAGTTGGTGGAAAATGATCCAGTATTGCCTCTGTTTCGTCAGTGTGTACCACGTCTTTCTCTTGTTTTGCTATTTCACTGTTATGACCTTGTTCTGTTTTTAGTTGTTTTACGGATTTACCCCTTTGGCTCAGTTTACCTGTTTGTTGGCTCTTTGGTCCCAACCATTGCTTGTTTATCTACATTGATTGGTCACACTTTATTTGGATGGTCTACTATAGATGCTCTACAGAGACGTCAATCATTAACCAACTTTCTGGTGATGTTCAGTTGATTATCAACAACGGTATGGTTAGGGTTAGGGTTAGAAGTAAATGCTTGTTTTACCTTGAGGTTAAGGTGAGGGTTAGGTTTAGGGTTAGGGTTAGATTTAATACATTCTTTCACACTAAACTTGAAGTTCAGTTGCATTTATGGATATTTAGTTGAATGTTACTTTAAAGATATACTGAACATTTACAAATAATCTACAGTGGACCATCCAAATAAAGTGTTGCCTTATGCCATGTATCGTGTTTGCTGCTCTGCTTTTTGACCTGTTGTGGTGTAAACCCTGTACCTTTCAGTCAACCTCCTTTTAATAATCATCCTTTTAATGAACGTAAGTCTAGTCAGCTTTGGTAAGAGTGATGTGTGCAGCTCGCAGAGCGTGAAGATCAAAGCTCATCCTTTCATTTTCAACACTTAATTTTCTCCTCTGCTTTCTTTCTAGGAGGATTCTTCCCAGAAGTTCCATATGTGCAGATTCTGCCACAAGGACTCAGTGACCAAACACTCATCGCCATCTATGGGGAGCCTAAACCAAATGCTGAAATGTAAGAGTATAAGAAATAATACAAATAAAATGGCGATTCTGAAAATAAAACAAAAATGAAACTTTGTCTTCTCTTTAGATTTCAGATCAACCTCCAGAAAGGTGATAATGTGGCCTTTCATTTCAACCCTCGTTTTAATGAGGATGGGAAGCAGGTGATCGTGAGGAACACCAGGATTAAAGGTGTTTGGGGTCCTGAGGAAAGAGAACTTCCTTTCTTCCCTTTCACACCTGGAAAACCTTTTGTGGTGAGTGTTGTGAACAGACAGTCCTGCTCTGCTCATTTAAACACTTTCACCCCATATTAAGTGTCTCTGTTTAATGAGGGATCATCTTTACAACTGAAAGTGTCCCTGTACTTCTGTCCATCGTTCCCTCCTTGATTTCTTTTCCCCTGATGTCCTCTGGCCACTTCCATGCTTCATTTCTTATCACATCTGTTTCTGTGGTCGAGTTGGTTGAAAAATCCAATCCAACACGTTGCCAGTTAGATTCTGCTCCAGCCTCCCTTATTAAGGAATATATGACAGAGTTAGCCATCCCTATCTCACACCTTATTAATAGATGTTTTGAACCTGCTGTATTCAGGGTCAATTTAAAAACCACTGTTACCCCTGTTCTGAAAAAGTCAGGTCTGGACTCTCTTAGTATGCTGATGTTTCTTGATCTTAGCTCCACTTTTGATACCATATCTCATGATCTATTACTCTCTTACATGCCCAGCATTTGTATCACTGGATCCATATCTCCTGGTTTTCCTCTTATCTTACCTTTATACAGCAATATGAAGCTATTCTGAATCATAAATCCTCTACTGTTTCTACCAAGGGTGTTCCACAAGGCTCAGTTTTAGGTCCGCTACTCTTTACCATATACATGCTGCCACTTGGCCATATAACACGTCATCAGTGAATTTTCATTGTTACGTTGATGACACTCGGATCTATGTCAGCGTAAGCCCTGTTCAGACTACAACATCACCTGCTTTACAAGGTTCTCCTTATTACATATAAAGCTCTGCATGGCCTGGATGCCCCATCCTGTACCATAATATCGCCTAATTTAGGCCTGCTTCATGTTCCAATGTTTAAATTGACCTCTAAATGTGGTCGATCATTTAGTGTAGTAGCTCCCAAATTATGGAATGCTCTCCCCAAGTCTGTTTGGGATGCCTCCTCTCTGTCTTCCTTTAAATCTCTGCTAAAGACTTACTTGTGCTCACTGTGTTATCAGTGTTACGTTTGTACTTGAATGTTATACATGTACTGTCTTTTTCTTACTAATTGTGCACTTTCTGTTTGATGTGTTCATGTTCCTTGACTGAAAAGCTCCCTCGAGCAAAGGAAAAGAGGTATATGAATAAAAGTGATAATGATGATTGTGGCGATGACGGTATTAACTACAAAATTAATCTATAACTACTATGAATTATTCAGATTTTGCTACAAATTATTTGGTAATTTACTATGAATAACTCAGTACCTGCTCTGCATTATTCACATACAGATCCTTACAATGTAAGAAACGAACTCTGTTTTTCAGATCAAGATTTCCTGCACCAGCTCTGATTTCATTGTGGAAGTTGACGACAGGTATTTGCTGTCTTTTACACATCGCATGAAGGACCTTGACCGCATCAAAACACTCGCCATCGAAGGAGATGTTGTCCTCAAGTATGTTGTCACAGGTATGTAATTGTACAGAGCTCCTTGGTAACACTGTGATGCCCTGCTTGCAAACACATTCTTCAGTAAACATCACTCAAAAACAATAGTTATATTTAATTAACTTTTACAAGGCAACCAGGTTCCGAGATTCCTTTGAATAAATGATCCAAGCAGAAAATACACATTTAACCGAACTTTATACAGAAGTAGACAGAAAATTTTGAAAACGACTCAGAACTTTTGCACGGTAATGTATGAAAATGAAATAGAACCATCCTTGTTCAAGTAAAGAAATGTATGTTCATTTGAAATCAGATATTAATAACTCATAGATTGGATAAACAAAAGAAAGTTACATAAAATACCTTAATGTTGAAAATGATTTTAAGCTTTAAAAATGTATAATCTGTTATGGTAACACTGGTTTGAAATGGTATATATATATTTTTTCATGGATTTTTCTTTCATGGAAATCCACAACATGACCTGCCAGGTTTTGGGGGAGTTGGTGGAAAAGGATCCAGATACTTTTGTTCAGTAACTGAAAGGTCAAATCAGAGCTCCAATATGTGATTCTTTTTTCATTTAACCTCATAAACAAGAAAAGGAAAGATTACTACCAGTGACCGTTAAAGGAGTGTTAAATGGACTGTACTACAGAAAGAAGTGTTAAATAAAGCCCAACATCATTATCTATCCAGCTTTGGTAAGAGTGATGTGTGCAGCCCACAGAGCAGGAAGATCAAAGATCATACTTTCATTTTCAACACTTTATTCTCTCCTCTGCTTTCTTTCTAGACTTCTTCCCAGAAGTTCCATATGTGCAGATTCTGCCACAAGGACTCAGTGACCAAACACTCATCACCATCTATGGGGAGCCTAAACGAAATGCTGAAATGTAAGATGTAATAAACAATACAAATGAAATGGCGATTCTGAAAATAAAATAAAATGGAAAATTTGTCTTCTCTTTAGATTTCAGATCAACCTCCAGAAAGGTGATAATGTGGCCTTTCATTTCAACCCTCGTTTTAATGAGGATGGGAAGCAGTTGATCGTGAGGAACACCAGGATTAAAGGTGTTTGGGGTCCTGAGGAAAGAGAACTTCCTTTCTTCCCTTTCACACCTGGAAAACCTTTTGAGGTGAGTGTTGTAAACAGACAGTCCTGCTCTGCTCATTTAAACACTTTCACTCCATATTAAGTGAGTCTGTTCACTGAGGGATCATGTTCACTAGTGAAAGTGTTCCTTCTTATATTTCAGCTTCAGTCTCAGTGGAAGTTACTGATACTGGTGTGTTTGACGTCACAAAGATGATGCTGAAATGTTCATGTTAACCCTGACTGGCAGGACGATTGTGAAATGAATGAATTAAATATTGTTGGGTTAAGAGACCTGAGATTAACCCCTTAAAAACCCTTGTTGTTAAGAATAACCCTTGTTATTTTATAATAACTATGGATTATTCAGTAACTAGTATGACTTACTCAGTATGTACTATGAATAACTCAGTACCTGCTCTGCATTATTCACATACAGATCCTTACAATGTAAGAAACGAACTCTGTTTTTCAGATCAAGATTTCCTGCACCAGCTCTGATTTCATTGTGGAAGTTGACGACAGGTATTTGCTGTCTTTTACACATCGCATGAAGGACCTTGACCGCATCAAAACACTCGCCATCGAAGGAGATGTTGTCCTCAAGTATGTTGTCACAGGTATGTAATTGTACAGAGCTCCTTGGTAATGCTATGATATCATGCCTGCTAACACATTCTTTAGTAAACATAAGGCCACTGGTTTCCTAGATTCCTTTAAGATCCACTTATCACTTTCTACAATGTGACATGTTATAATGTATTCATAAGGCATTATAAAAATAGCTATAAGGTTTATGAAGAAGTGTTACACATCAAAGTCATGTTTGTTACAATTTCTTATAATGGAGTCATAATACAATATGTCTATCAATAATAACCTATTGTCACTTTCACTGAAGCTTACATGAACAGTTAGTAGACAGTGTGTGAACAGTTAGTAGACTGTCTGTGAACAGTTAGTAGACAGTCTTTGAACAGTTAGATTGTGAACAGTTACTAGACTGTCTGTGAACAGTTAGACTGTGTACAGTTAGTAGACAGTCTTTGAACAGTTAGACTGTGTACAGTTACTAGACTGTCTGTGAACAGTTAGACTGAACAGTTACTAGACTCTGTGAACAGTTAGTAGACTGTCTGTGAACAGTTAGTAGACAGTCTTTGAACAGTTAGACTCTGAACAGTTACTAGACTCTGTGAACAGTTAGTAGACTGTCTGTGAACAGTTAGTAGACAGTCTGTGAACAGTTAGACTGTGTACAGTTACTAGACTCTGTGAACAGTTAGTAGACTGTCTGTGAACAGTTAGTAGACAGTCTTTGAACAGTTAGACTGTGAACAGTTACTAGACTCTGTGAACAGTTAGTAGACTGTGAACAGTTAGACTGAACAGTTACTAGACTCTGTGAACAGTTAGTAGACTGTCTGTGAACAGTTAGTAGACTGTCTGTGAACAGTTAGACTGAACAGTTACTAGACTCTGTGAACAGTTAGTAGACTGTCTGTGAACAGTTAGACTGTGAACAGTTATTAGACTCTGTGAACAGTTAGTAGACTGTCTGTGACCAGTTAGTAGACTGTCTGTGAACAGTTAGACTGTGAACAGTTACTAGACTCTGTGAACAGTTAGTAGACTGTCTGTGAACCATTAGTAGACAGTCTTTGAACAGTTAGACTGTGAACAGTTACTAGACTCTGTGAACAGTTAGTAGACTGTCTGTGAACAGTTAGTAGACAGTCTTTGAACAGTTAGACTGTGAACAGTTACTAGACTCTGTGAACAGTTAGTAGACTGTCTGTGAACAGTTAGTAGACAGTCTGTGAACAGTTAGACTGTGTACAGTTACTAGACTCTGTGAACAGTTAGTAGACTGTCTGTGAACAGTTAGTAGACAGTCTTTGAACAGTTAGACTGTGAACAGTTACTAGACTCTGTGAACAGTTAGTAGACTGTCTGTGAACAGTTAGACTGAACAGTTACTAGACTCTGTGAACAGTTAGTAGACTGTCTGTGAACAGTTAGTAGACTGTCTGTGAACAGTTAGACTGAACAGTTACTAGACTCTGTGAACAGTTAGTAGACTGTCTGTGAACAGTTAGACTGTGAACAGTTATTAGACTCTGTGAACAGTTAGTAGACTGTCTGTGACCAGTTAGTAGACTGTCTGTGAACAGTTAGACTGTGAACAGTTACTAGACTCTGTGAACAGTTAGTAGACTGTCTGTGAACCATTAGTAGACAGTCTTTGAACAGTTAGACTGTGAACAGTTACTAGACTCTGTGAACAGTTAGTAGACATTCTGTGAACAGTTAGTAGACAGTCTTTGAACAGTTAGACTGTGAACAGTTACTAGACTCTGTGAACAGTTAGTAGACTGTCTGTGAACAGTTAGTAGACTGTCTGTGAATAGTTAGACTGTGAACAGTTGCTGGACTGTCTGTGAACAGTTAGACTGTGTACAGTTAGTAGACAGTCTGTGAACAGTTAGACTGTGTACAGTTAGTAGACAGTCTGAACAGTTATTAGACAGTCTGTGAACAGTTAGTAGACAGTCTTTGAACAGTTATTAGACAGTCTGTGAACAGTTAGTAGACAGTCTGTCAACAGTTAGTAGACAGTCTTTGAACAGTTAGTAGACTGTGAACAGTTAGTAGACTGTCTGTGAACAGTTAGTAGACTGTCTGAACAGTTGCTAGACTGTCTGTACAGTTAGTAGACTGTCTGTGAACAGTTAGTAGACTGTCTGTGAACAGTCAGTAGACTGTCTGTACAGTTAGTAGGAGGTCCTGTGTACAGTTCTTTCTCAAACTGGGTGTTAAGAAGAAAGCGTATGCTAAGAGAACATAAGATATGTCAACCATGTCTGATGTATATTTCCAAATGACTTTTTCATAAAATGTCCCTCATCAATGATTTACTCTTCTTATGAACTAAAACATGTTTTCATGAGTGAAAATGAGCCCACAACGAATACAGATAATAAGCCTGTAACTGGTGCGCATGGCTGCAGTAGCTGTGCTGCAGCTCTTAACCCAGCAGCTGAACTCCTGGCCAAGACTATAGCTGGAGCCACAATGGATATGTATGGATATTTTCTACATTCAAAATGTGCATTTTTTCATTGAATTTGATGAATATTGCCATTTTGCTTTTATTATTCCTAAAACATCCCAACTTTATGAATCATTTTGGCCACTTATTCAGTCAATACCACTGCTTTCCTGTGTTATTGGGACTCTGTATGAATGTAAACTCCATCAGTACGATTAATCTTACGCTTTCTGACTAGAATTACACATCTGTTTAATCCATCACCTGAAATTGCTATAGAAACACAGCTGGACCGTAATTACCTGATAGTTTGTTCAATAACTGTGACATCTGATTTACATCATAACAAACTTAGAAGTCCACCTGCTGGGAGAGTGATAGAAAATAAACCTAGCCTATATTAGCAAAGCGTACAAGATTTGTCTGACTTTTATTCATATTTACCATTTTCCTTCTGACTTTATCTTCTCTGTGTTTTGCAGGACCTTAATTCTGACTCATTACAGCAGATTCTACCGCAGCGTTTCTGGATTATATGAATTACTCATCAGTAATTAAACTTGGTTTTGGACTTGCAAAACAAATCATTGTGTTATATGCTTTGATGCTTCTATTTTCTCAACTGGCTTTACTTTAATGATGAAATATTATTTCTAAATTCAGTACTTAATGCTGCAACATATATACAACAAGGCTTTTACATATAATCAATGAATATATAGATTGAGTATGGCTACTGATGGAATGGCTAACCAGAATCTTACATATACAAACATGCAATTATTGAGCTGAATAACACATAACCTTTATTCTTTAAATTGTTTGGTCAATAAAGATCCTGCATCGCAAAATGTTCTGTGTATTATTTTTGTTAAATAGAACTGTTATTAATCATTTTATAATATAGGAGCTGGTTTGTAATCTGATGAAACTCAAAAGACATTTTTAAAGATTTTCTTATAGAAATTCTCAGAACTCTAAAAGATTCACAAACTTTTCTCACAAAAACAATTTAATTTATAACCATCTTATTTAACATTGTTGAGAATAAATGATGCATTCAAGAAACAGCAATCAGAATGGTAATGGTGAAATAGGCACTATATAGCCAAAAGTATGTGGACACCTGACCATCACACCTTATGAGCTTGTTGGACGTACCATTCTAAATCCATAGGCATGAATAACAGCTTCCACTCTTCTGGGAAGCTTTCTACAAGATTTTGGAGAGGGGTCTGTGGGAATTTCTGTCCATTTCATCCAGAAGAGCATTTGTGAGGTCGGACACTGATGTTGGACGAGAGGGTCTGGCTCTCAATTGACATTCCAGTTCATCCCGTAGGTGGTCAGTGGGGTTGAGGTCAGGGCTCTGTGAAGGCCACTGGAGTTCCTCCACACCAAACTGGTCACTCGATGTCTTTGTGGAGCTCACTTTGTGCACAGGGGCTCAGTCATGTTCGAACTGTCCGCATATTATTGGCCATAATACTCTTCATTTTCTTAGAGTATATAAATATCATCATTTCATAATATAAATAACACTGCACTATCAGTGAGTCCCTCTCATAGAGTTTGCTTTAGGATTTGAATGGGTTTTGAGTGCTTTTGCTTAAAAAAAAAGCCATTTAGGTCATAGCTTTTAAAATTCATTTCAGTAATTTATTTTTTTCCTAAAATAAAAAAGGAAATTTCTTGATTTTTAAATTTCTTGAAGTGTCATAACTGTCTTAAAAAGCCAGCAATGACTCTTAATTTATGCAGTTTAACAGTCACACTTTCCTCTGCGGAAATACAGTGGACGACCTGCCGGTGTGACGTAAACCAACTGAAAACTACTATTTATTAAAATGACTCAAGAGTAGCATAGTGATGTGTGAATTCACTGGACAGCGTCACTTTATGGTAGCTTTCTTTAATAAACCATCAACTGATCATAAATTAGTTTATCACAAATTAGTTGAAGTGTTTATTAATGGCAGTTCATGCTGTTGTTGATGTTTGTCATGTATACAACATCATTAGATTGAATTATTATTTTAGCTATATGCTCTACCTAGTATGGATATAAATATAAAGACATATGTATTAATACACATTATATCGAAATACATTCAAATGGTTTTGAATGGCTTACAATTTCTTCTACAGACCCAGTCAAATGAAATGTGTGTGTTAGGAAGGAAGTCAGTCATTTTCACATGAAAGCTGTAAAATATTTCACTCTGATTTTTCCATTTTTTTTTGTTAATGTAGTTTTTTTATTCATTTAAAATCCTTAGAAATTAGAAACATATTTCTATATTACTCAGATTTTGTTTTTTCCTTTTGTATGAGAGGGTGTTAATTAGTTTTCTTATTCAACCATTTTCAATAAAAACTCCAAGACTGTTGATTTTTTTCCTCATTTATTTTTATTTTCCTTTGGTCATTTGAGAAAGCACAGTCATTGATGAGTCAAAATCTTTAAAACCTTTAATCTTGAAAATGTATTTTACTTCATTCAGTCAGGCATCACTCTGTGAGTCACACAGCAGTAGCATGGCTATATGACTGAAGGTGTACGACTTTTACAGTGAGGTTTTATTTTTTTCTAGTTGTCCAGAGCACTCTGGATCCTCTCTGGACAGCCAGGCTGCCATCATTATTGATGAACAGACTGTTGTCATGGGTGATACTGTTCTGACAGCTGTTACTGGCCCACAAAGGTTGGCCATCACAGGTGTAAATGACCAGGTTTCCGTCCTCCTGCATTATGAGGCGAGTTCCTGGTTTGTTCCAAGTGTCTGAAGCCCAAACTGGTTTCCAGCCGTAAACCACAAAGTTCCCATCATCCTGAATGAGTGCAAACAAACACAGAGGTCAATTAATTAGAAAGCCTTCACAGGCCACTTTATTAGAAACACCCACCTTGTGTTTCCACTAACTGGCCACTTTATTAGAAACACCTGCCTTGTGTTTCCACTAACTGGCCACTTTATTAGAAACACCTGCCTTGTGTTTTCACTAACTAGCCACTTTATTAGAAACACTGACCTTGTGTTTCCACTAACTGGCCAGTTTATTAGAAACACCCACCTTGTGTTTCCACTAACTGGCCACTTTATTGTAAATAGAGGTGTTTCTGATAAAGTGGGCAGTGTATTCTGTGTGTATGTATGTGTATATGAGTATATATGACTCACACTGTGTTTTCAGTTGGTCATAACAGTTAAAAATCATGTGTGTTGTCAGCAGGTGTCGTACCTGGAAGATAGCTTTGTAGTTTCTGTCATTAGAGAGCAGAAAGTCCCCCTTATGCAGCTCTTGGTTGGTGAACAGTGCGTTTCTGCTCATTTTCCTGAAAAATATTCAAGACATTTGATTTAAAAATGTCACAATAAGAGCTTATTCTGCATTCATATATGGTATATATACTGACATCAATATACCATTTTTTTCTAGTCGTCCTTTATACTGGAACATTTAATGACGAATGGACCAATAAAAATGGTCAAAATTTCATTTAACATGCCATTTTCTTAGTTTGACCCTTCACCCTCTCTGTAGTAGTGCTGGATGAAGTCCAGCTGCTGCGCACTGTATGTCACTCTGGTAGAACTCGTGATTGTAGCGCTCTTGTTCAAATGCAGCATTTGTCTTGTAAAGTGACACCTTTATCACTTTCAGCAGACCACGCTAAACAGGCACTTGCAGGAGAACTATAAATAAAATCAACAAGCAGCAAACTAACAACAGCAGCAGCTTAGTAGGGCTAGAGTTCGCCTTGAGAACATCCTCAAGATGTTAACAAGAACCCACAGCTTAATGGACGAGAGTGAGATATACAATCATGGAAGAGCTGAACCACCGACTGTATACATGATATATATGATATATCGCTGTTGTTGGATGAAAACCAACAACTTGGAACTTTACAGGAGAAGGAAAAAAACAACTTTACTTTTAATGTAAGTCAATGGAACCAGACTTTTGTCCAAGTCATTTTGGGCCGTTTCTTTTGGTCCATTCATCATGAAATTTATAAATGTAAAGAGCAACAGGCATTTTCAAATTATGTCAAGAACTGAAAAATGGAGATACAAGGTTTTCTTCCAACAACAGCGATATACACTCACTGACTGTATATATGACAGATATGGTAAATACACTCATTGACCTTATATGATACACATAATATATATGCTCACTGAATGTATATATGGTATGTGATATATACACTAATTGGCCGTATATGTGATATACATAATATAGACACTCACCGACTGTATATATGATATATATTATATATACACTCACTGACTGTATATGACATATATATATATATTAATTGATTGTATACATGATTCATATAAAATATACACTCATTGACTGTATATATGATATATATGATGAATATGATATATGCACCAATTGGTTGAACGTGCAGACACTGTTGCTCTCTTTAGTGTAAATTTGAGTAAACATGAAAACTGTGATTAGTCAGTTGTGTGTGTGTATAAATGCAGTACTTACAGTGCTCAGTGGAAGCTGTGTGATGTTTTAGCATCTGTAGAGAAGCAGTGCTGAAGATGAAGCTTCTACAGCGGTCAGTGGATCATTTATAGAAGTGGACAACCACTGACCAGCTCAGGAGGGGCAGAGCTTAGAAGGTAAACATCTCCTCACCTGATCTAACAAGGACATACATGTGTTTGTCGATATGACTGAGCACATTTATTAATTACATAGAGAATACAGTTATGAAATATATATGATATATACTCAGTTACTGTATATATGATATAAAGAGTTAAAAGGGAATGAATGCAAACCCAATTAATTAATATTTGGAATACTGATGGTACAACTTCATATATTTTGACTTATTAGTATTCAAAATTTTGGAATTTCTGTTCAAAAATTTGCAAACACTTTACATAAGTTTGGAATTGCTTCTCAAAGGGTTGGAATCACTTTTCAGAAGTTTGGAATAACCTTTTCGAAAGTTTGTAAACACTTTTTACAACTTTTCAATTCTCAAAACTGTGAAATCATTTCTCAAAAGTTTAGAATTGCCTTTTCAGAAGTCTGGAATCACAAAAGTTTGGAATCACTGCTCAAAAGTTTAAAATCACTTCCCTAATGTTTGGAATCACTTTCCAAAAGTTTGGAATCACTTTTCTAAAGTTTGGCGTGGATGTTTGACAGTTTAAAATCGGCATTCAAAAATGTGGATTTGATATTTTCATGAATATTAAATCTGGTAATAATATGCTAGTTCAGAGCAGAACAGATGCTGTGAATTCTACATTCTGAAAAAAAATGTAGAACATCAAGTTAAGTTATTAAGTTATAAAAAAAATTGTTAAAAATCTAATTTTAGAAGTGGAGATCAAATCTCAAAGCAGAAAGAAATCAATATTAATAAATAAATACAGTGTAGTATTTATCATCATTTTTCATTTTACCCGTAAATGTACCAGGATTTATTTTTCTTGGCTAATTCGACTGTAGTTCATGTCCCTGGGGTTAAACTGGGATGTACTGGGGAGTCGTACTTTTAGCCATTTGGAATGTTCAGCTTTTATAAACCTTTATAGACATTTATTACTTCTTGTAAGCAAATTATAACAATAAAAAAAATTGGCTGGTTTAAAGCATTATTTTTGAATGAGTCAGTTTGTTTAGCTGAAGTGTAACTAACTAACTGTGTCATATAACAAACAGAAACGTCTGAAACAAACTGTCCTGTGATGTTCTTACGACAGTCGCCTAATGAGAAATTTGACATGTATTAACTTGATTTAAGGTGATTTCTCTGCTCTACAGATGTGCTTCAGATCACGTATGAAAAACGTGTGATATCAGGGAATAATGTTTTCATGTGGTCAGGTTATTCACATGTGGTTGTTTGTGAATACGTGTTTTAAGACACTTCTTAAAAGATGACAAAAATGTGGCAGTTTTAAAGGAACATGATGATGTGATCAGGTGTAATTTTAATTCTGCAGCTACGACTAACTGACCGGTGCAAGTGTGCAAACCAGCAACAGCCAGAAACCTTCAGAATTACTCGAGTTGGTCAAAATTGAATTAAAAAAGGTTCACATGAACAGAGCCTGAGGTATAAAGCCACGTATGAGTTACATGCGTCAGTGGAAACAGTTTTATCTGGCTAGGCAAACCAGCCTACCACCTTTAGCACTGCTAACATTACAGCAGAGGAAGATGAACGTGTGCTACTTAAAGGCTCATGACGATGTTTGCACTGCATGTGAAGATCACTGACAATTGAGCAGCTTTTCCAGATGTTTTCCAGAACAGTTAGATTAGCTGAACATTTGCATCCATGAAATTAACTCTGTCATCTTGATGCTGCCTACATTCAAATGAGCTTGCGCTTCTCACTGGTCATCATTGGCTAACACTTCACCGTTTATCACTGTAGCCACAAACCTGATATGGGGAATAAGCACAACTGCCACTTTTCGGAAATGCGATCTGAGCCTCTATCCTGGCTCAGCAGGAAGGTAACGCACAGCTGGATTTAAAGCTAATACATCATAAAATGACTAAGCTGAGCAAAGTTTACAGAAAAGACAGCAAATGGAAAACAAAGCTAATTTTGGCTCCTTCAGATTTTCTGTTCCACCTTAAATGGTGCAGCAGGCAGGCGCCGGAATACTGCTGCACCATTTAAGGTGGAACAGCAAGTTTGAATAAGAGCTGAAAATAAATATGAATAAGAAGTCAAATTCAGCCTCGTGGTGAATGCTGCACTTGTTTTACCTGCAGAAGCTGTGAGAATCTGTCAAATATAGAGAGCTGTGTTTATTTAGTTTTGCTACCATGAGGAAACCGGTCAGTTTGCCTGGTGAGTTTCTTTTGATTCTTGTTTCCAGCTTATAGAGGCGAACTTGAACTCTAAAAGCTTCACTTAATAACATAAGCTGAGCGGAAACACAGTAACAGACACTTGATGACGCTGCTGTATCAGATTTAGGAAAGGAAATGAATCGATTCACATGAAGAGTAAGGGGCTGTGTAGAGTCATGTCTGCAGTCTGACTCTCCATGTTTCTTCCACTTTTTCCGAGTCTTAAGGCTGAAGTCAGAGTCTGAGTCATTGGTGATCGAGTTAAAACCTTTCTTCAATTTGTAAAGTCTTAAGTCATCAAATTCATGACTTGAGTCAGACTCAAGTCCTACGACTTGAGTGAACACCTCTGGTGGCCAGCTAAATCACTTTCTCTGTGTAAAAAAGGTGTGTATGTGAGGATAACACACAAACGTTCCTGTTCCTGTACCTACATATTCATAACTGTACCGACAACAACACATTCTGACCACTGACTGCTGTACTTACCTTCACGTTGTTTGTGTTTATTCTAACATTATACACTGTTTATACTGGGCACTCACTGCTGAGGTCAGCCATTCTAAACAACTTTCATGACTTTCTTTTTTGCCCAGTATTGAATGAATTATGATAAGAGGAAATATATGAACACGTGTTTTCTTCTTTCATCCTTTAATGCAGGACCAGTTTGATTTCTTTTGGGTCACAAACTACTATTTAAACAAGTAAACACATGAATATCTCGGTGCATCCAGCAGTAAAGGCAGCATAGAGTCTTTTTTACACAGTGATAGGAAACACAGCAGCTCACAGGACGCTCCACACACTCAGGAGCTGGGATTTAAAAAAAAAAAAAAAATTAATGATTCTAATCTTCACAGGTTTGAAAAAAAATAGAAGCTTCTTTAGAACTTTAGAACATCAATATTTGTTGAGATATTGAGAATTCCTGTTTCAAAAAACAAATCTTGCGGCAGAAAACCTGACAAAAATGACAAAAGCATTAAATTACTTACTAATATCATTTTATACATTAATGATCCCAAAATACATTAAATTAACAAATACAAGTACAAAAATACCATTTATTGTCTAGTTTATAGTGTTTGAATAAACATTACATAAGTTATTTTATATAAAACAAAAACAAACATGACTAATGGGTCAGACTTAAATGTAGTCATATGTTGCCCATATGTTTTAAATATAAGGAAACATATATGTTTGCGATGTATGGGAGAAAACAACAACAAGGCTTTAAAGATAAATTCAACTCCTATAATGTTTTATTCCTGAATTGTCTGTGTTTTCGTTTATGTTTAATCCACTCAACATTAATACTGTATTTTCCAGGTGACAGGGAGCTCACAGTGGCCTCGGTTTACAGAGCTGATATCCTGATAAATTAGTGTTTAATTAAACAGCTCTAAATGATGGACAGACCGCACATCTCCTTTAGTGACGTAACTGAGCCTCAGTATTTCAGTATTTAATTGTTTGGCACCCTAAACATCTCTATATCATGTATTTGAGCAAACATTCCTTCAGTCTGCTTTCATTAATCCAACAGAGGAGCTCTACAGTCAGCCTCACCGAGACGATGAGGTTTACACAGAACCTGCAGTCTGGGATGGAAATGCACTAATCTGAGTGTTACGATAACCTGTTCTTTTCTAAACAGCTTACAGCACTTCCTCTTGCTCTTACATGGGGAAAGTACCAGGAAGCATTTATCAGCAGTTTTTACAGTCATACTCTTCCATAATAAGTGCATGTGGCCTAAAAACTAAACACTTCATGACGAAGCATGTAAATGTATTCGTTTAAAACCCATATGCAGTTGTATTATGTAGTCATGCTGCATGTTTCACAGTCACACAGTTAGCTTACTTCAAAATGTCTTTTTCAGTAGATTCTGAGAAAATCTGTGTGTCTGATGTTGTGCTTTGTGATTTTGCTTGGACCACAGAATATTAATTGCTGGTAAATTCTGTTCTAAGGAATTTTGGTTGGGCTGAGAAGTATTTGTTTGTAAAGTCTGTGCCATGGCATATTGATTAGACCAAAAATGCCATTGCCAGTAGATTATTTCTGTTGGTCCAAAAATGTTTTTGTCAGTAGATGCTGTTCTAATAATAATACTGGTTGGACCACAGCGTTTTTATTACTATGTTCCGTGCTGCAGAGTGTCAGTTGTACCTAAACATCCATGTTAACAAATTCCGTGCTGAGAAATATTGGTTGGACCTAAAGATCTTTGTGGTTGTATCCCGTGCTGCGGAGAGTCAGTTGGACCTACAGATCTTTGTGGTTGTATCCCATACTGTGGAGAGTCGGTTGGACCTAAAGATCTTTGTGGTTGTATTCCTTTCTGCTGAGAGTCGGTTGGACCTAAAGATCTTTGTGGTTGTATCCCGTTCTGCGGAGAGTCGGTTGGACCTAAAGATCTTTGTGGTTGTATCCCGTGCTGCGGAGAGTCGGTTGGACCTAAAGATCTTTGTGGTCGTATTCCTTTCTGCAGAAAGTCGGTTGGACCTAAAGATCTTTGTGGTTGTATCCCATGCTGCGGAGAGTCGGTTGGACCTAAAGATTTTTGTGGTTGTATCCCATGCTGTGGAGAGTCGGTTGGACCTAAAGATTTTTGTGGTAGTATTCCTTTCTGCAGAAAGTCGGTTGGACCTAAAGATCTTTGTGGTTGTATCCCATGCTGCGGAGAGTCGGTTGGACCTAAAGATTTTTGTGGTAGTATTCCTTTCTGCGGAGAGTCGGGTGGACCTAAAGATCTCTGTGATAATATCCCGTGCTGTGGAGAGTCTGTAGGACCTAAAGATCTCTGCGATTGTATCCCGTGCTGTGGAGAGTCTGTTGGACCTAAAGATCTTTGTGATTGTATTATGTGCTGAGGAATATTGGTTGGACCTAAAGATCTCGGGGTGGGGTGTCTCTGTACGATCTGCCGCTCCACCTTAAATCCTTAGCAGTCAGTGCTACAGTGCCTAAGGTGGAGTGGAAGGGTTCAGTGCTGAGCTGTGGCTGCTGTGTCAGTGGGTGTGGGGGTGAGTGTGCGGAGGCTGCTGAGCTGGTAAATGAGCTGAAATGTTGGGTGTGTTTGGTTTCAGAGCCTCACTCTCTCTCCAAGGACTTCTCCAACGGTTACCTGCTGGGAGAAGTGCTGAGCAGGTACCAGCTGCAGCAGGACTTCCAGAGCTTCTCCACCAACAGGTCTGTACTCCTTCTATACACTCTCAGAAATAAAGGTACTAAACTGTCTCTGGGGTCAGTTCCCCTCCTGTCACTGGGGTGGGACCCTCAAGGGTCCATCTCAGTACCTTCAGTCAGGGAACATAACTGAACCATAATCCACTGAAATGATATGTTCTAAGCTGTACTGACTCCACACACCCCGTCTCGTCTCCAGGCTTTTATTTTACTGTTCTGTTTAAAACATTCGGTTATGAAAAGGTACAAATACGAACTTTTCACCTGGAGAAACTTATTTAAGGTTCACAATCAGACCTTAAAACCACCTTTGAGGAACATTTACACTGTTTGTACCATGATGAAGGAGGAATGTACCTGAACAGAACCTTCATTTCTAACAGTGTATGTATGTATGTAAATATAAAAATGTACATGTATATATGTGGCCAGTTTTTAACTTGGATTGATAAAGCCGGTTAATAACGCTTTAAAGTTCATTACACTCTGTAAAGGTATTGCTAAGTTGTTGTTATGGTATCCTCAGAGGTTAAGAGGCTAAGGTGTTGCTAGGCTGTTGCTATGCTATCGTAGATGGTTATTAAAGTGTTGCTCGGTGGTTACTATGGTACACCATGTGATTGCTAAGTTATTGCTAGGTTGTTCTTATGGTATCCCAGGTGGTTGCTAAGGTGTTGGTAGGTCATTGCTATGTTATCCCGAATGGTTGTTAAGGTATTGCTAGCCAGTTACTATGTTATGCCAGGCGACTGCTAAGGTATTGCTAGGTTGTTGTTATGGTATCCCAGGTAGTTGCTAATGTGTTGATAGGTCATTGCTATGCAACGGTAGGCGGCTGCTAAAGTGCTGCTCAGCAGTTGCTTTGGTATCCCAGGTGGTTGCTAAGGTATAGAAGTGTGTTCACTGTAGAGGATGTGTTAACTAATTTTCACTTAATAAAGTAGACAATAAAGTACTTAATAATCATTATGTTACATAATATTTATCAGAGTTAGGTGACAAAAAATCAAATATATATATATATATATATATATATATATATATATATATATATATATATATATATATATCAATATCTTTACTTTTATTTTCACTTTACTTTTACTTTACATTCAGTAAAATGCTTTGACAGTTTAGAGCTATTTTGGCAGGTTGTGGATAAATTAACATTAGATATGAGTGACAATATGTGCATTTTTGTGTCCATTATTTTCTTAAGAAATGGTTTAATTAACACATATATCACATTATTCCATAATACCTTATGTCAGTGCATTTTTAAAGCATCAAAATAAAGTTAATTTTAGGCACTTATTCGTACGAAAGACTGAAAGTGTCAGATGGTGCTGACATCCAACCGCAAATACAGAGTAAATAAAGTATTAAAGAAAATATATCGCATACAAAATTACTTTATGTTTGAGATCATTAATATCACGCCATGTCACATAACAACTTTTAAAGTGTTAAGCATGCTGAAAAAATTTAAATTCTGATTTACTGGAGTGTCACACATCACAACAGACAACCCAAACTTTTATTCTGACATGCTTTTAAGAAAGAGGCCAGGGCATTACATCCTTAAAGACCATCATGGTGCGTAGCCCTGCCCACTCTTTCTTAAAAGCATGTCAAAATAAACCCTGTATTGGTGGTTGAACTATTTTGCAACGTTGTGATTTTAACAATTTTAAACATGAAATCATGCCAAACTATTTCATGTAGATTTTTTTGTAAATACAAAATAAACGATCAGCAGGACATTCACAAATACCGAAAAATCTCCTTTTTTAGTTGTAGTAAGTCTGGTTTGGTTCATCAAAACAGGTGGCGCAATCGCAGGAGAAACATGAGCATGTGTTATTATTATAATAATGTTTATTTATATGAAAAAACAAGGCACAGTTGATAACTGTAAAATCTAATGTTATTTATTGATGTGGTCGCGCCATGCGACATTTTCTTGGCGGTGAAACCGATCCTGTAAAACTGAAATTATACCATTATAAAAGCTATGAAACAACATGGTGAACAAATTCCTGCAGAAACAAAAATTCACATCAGATGTTTTTTAATAAGAATTTTTTCAGTTATTATTTTGAAAACCTATTTTTCATTGGCCCATAAAAGTGCTAAGTCACTAGCTCTGTCCACTCTTTCTTAAAGCATGTGAGAATAAAAGTCCTGTGTTGTCAGTTGTGCTATATGACAGTTAAATTAGAATTTACGTTTTTATTTCACGATGTATGAACAGCACCCATGATTTTAATTGAATTGATTAATGAAAGTTTAGCTTCTGTCTCTTTTTACTTTCCCTTTGACCTCAGCATGGGTAAAGTGGTGATGCAGGGCCAGCCAGGGGCAGCCACTCGCCTGCTTTACCAGATCTACATCCTTTTACAGAAGAAGAAAAGATCAGGCGTGATGGAGATCATGCAGCCCGCAGCCACTGCCAGACTGCACTGCATAGAGAACCACATCTCCACTCAGGTACACACTCCACCAGACTGCACCACATAGAGAACCACAACTACACTCAGGAACACACTCCACCAGACTGCACCACATAGAGAACCACATCTACACTCAGGTACACTCTCCACCAGACTGCACTGCATAGAGAACCACATTTACTGACGTTAAATGTGTGGATAAAACGTATCCTGTTACAAACTCCACCAGACCTGCTTTTCCTGCATCACCAGTGCCCCACCTCTTTGTTGGCACTCGCACAGGTGCCGTGCCACACATCGTCTCTTCCTCTTTATTTTCTGCCTGCCATAGATCCTCCTTCAGGCACGTTTCAAGTTGTAATTACTGCTGGAGCAGTACCAGCCTAAGCGCTAGCATGAACGCATTCAGCACTATGCTGTCATGAACCACTGCCAAAAACTCCCTGAAGGCGAGACCCACCATAGTCTCCATATCAGCGGTGAGCTGACTCAGCTTCTCTCAGCGCTGACAAGTCCACCTCTGAATGGCTCAAAAGAAAGAAAATTAAGGTTTTGGAGAGGCTGAGTCAAAGTCCTGGCTTGAATCCCATTGAGATGTTGTGGCAAGACATCAAAACAGCATAGCTACCAGTATAACTGCATAGCGACCAGTATAGCTACCAGTATATGTAAGTTTCTTACATTAAAGTCATAAAATTTCTTCATAGTTATGTAGTCAGGGACAGAATATTAGGTAAAACTAGGTGTAAATTTGCTATGTTGTTAATTCTGTTAGTCAATAAATTTAAAAAGTGTGTACAATTCAATTACAAGTACACAGACTTACCAAGATTTTAAAACAATTTAAAAGACTAATGTAATGACCGCTTGAAAGATATCATGAAAAAAAAAAAAGATAACCTTGGATAAGGTGCTACTGAATTACGTTTCATAGTGTGATGCATGCTTTTAAGCAGTCTAATTCGACCAGTTAAGTATTAAACGATCTTCATGTGTGTATATATGATTTTTTTTTTTTTTAAATGTGGCAATGTCCAATTTCAGCAGTCACATTACAAAAGAATTTGTGGTGATTTTAAGGTTAAATTCAGTCTTTTTGTTCTGTCTTGATTCTTCATAGTATACATGTCTTGATTACTGTACATTTCTTTTAGGGTGCAACAGTGTGTCATTTCAGTCAGCAGTGGGGAGGATCTCCTATTTGCCTGTCCATCTTCATCCTCTTTCTGAACTGTTACCTCAGCACTGCCTCATCTCTGCCCTTTACGGCTGCACCTCTCTTTACAGACAGACCCTTTGCAGTCATATGGAATGCACCCACCCATGTGTGCAAGAACCTCAACATCTCTTTGGACCTTTCTGTATTCCAAGCCGTAACCACCACAACAGGTGAACCTGATCAGTTTCTTTTCCTCTTCTACACCAATAAACTCGGACTGTATCCATACATAGATCCTACTACCAAGAAGGAGTACAACGGGGGTATTCCCCAGAAGGGAAACCTAACTGCTCACCTGGAGAGAGCCTGGAAAGATATCATCCAGTACCTTCCTGAGTTCAAACCTGGCTTGGCTGTGATTGATTGGGAATCATGGCGTCCACTGTGGGCAAGGAACTGGGACTCCAAAGACATCTATCGGAAGCAGTCCATTCAATATGCTCAAGAAAAAGACCCATCTCTGTCTGCTGCCAATGCTGTTACTGTTGCCAAGGAAGAGTTTGAGAAAGCAGCCAGGTCATACATGATGAAGACAATGAATCTGGGGATCAGACAATGTCCAAAGTACCTCTGGGGCTACTATCTGTTTCCAAATTGCTACAATTACAAATGGGATGAGCCAGGGTACACAGGAGAATGTCCAGCAGTGGAAATAGCTCGTAACAATGAGCTTCTTTGGCTGTGGGAGTCCAGTACAGCTTTTTTCCCTTCTGCATACTTGCCACTCTCTCTGAAGGAAAGTCATAAAGGAGCTCTCTTCATCAGGGGTGTGGTAAAGGAAGCTGTGAGGGTGTCTGCTCTTCCAAACCTAATCTACACATCCCCTATTTACGTCTATCTGCGACCTCTTTTCCGTGATCAGAACAAAGAATACCTCAGTGAGGTAAGACTGCAGCTTCTGAATTTGATAAGGTAGTGTACTTGTTTATTTACAGTCACAGAATAGTTCTCAAATTTCTAATTCTTCTTTTCCTGTACTTTCACTCCTCCTCAGGCAGATCTAGTCAGGACTATTGGGGAGAGTGCAGCTTTAGGTGCATCAGGGGCAGTGCTCTGGGGTGCATCTGCTGACTACAACAACAAGGTAATATGGAATACACACAGTGCTATTTTTGAGAACAGCTAAAAGCTACATACTCAAAATGAGGAGGTGACTGAAATAATTTTTAGTCTCTAAGTTACTTGAGAAACCTCACACCTGGTGGTGGAACTGAACTGCCAACTTCCAATTTGAAAGCCAGCATGTGACAGTAAGCAGTTGCTGGCATGGAAAACAAAAGTTAACAAAGGGAGGGAAAACCAAAACTCATTATCTTTACCAAACTAAAATATAACATTTTTTGTCTTCACTATTTTCCTTTTTTTAAAATATGTAAGGTGAAAGATAACTCAGGAAGGACCAAAGTCCAAAGACTCTGAGCTCAAGAGAGTGAAACCAAACGTTATTAGCTAGATCAAGAGACAAATGCCATGTGGCAGTGTGAACTCAAGACTGAGGAAAGAACTGAGTGAGAGCTCTCTGTAATAAGAAAATACAAAGCTGACACTGGCCAACTCTAATTACTTAAAAAGAAGCTCTCTGTCTGTCCACACCTCCACTTCAGCCTTCTTTTCTGGGAACAAGGGAGGAAACATGCCTAGCAAAGAAGTGGGCAACTGGTGATGAAGTTAAGCAGGAGGTGCAACTACAGGTGTGATGGGATTGGATGGGGATGGAGCAGACCTGCTAGACATGTTCTGGGCTCCTGATTCTGGGCAAAGACCTCCTACGCTGCAATGCAGGCTCAGAAATTCCTATCCATACATAGCCATCAGAAACGCCTCCTCAGGAACTCCAATGTACAGGTTATTCTTGGATGCCCAGTGAAAGGTGAGGCATGCCCCCATTTGGAGGGTCTGAACTCGAACAGTCATACACTGTACATACTCTAAACATGTGGGGACATAAGTCTGTTTGGGGAGGCCACCTCCTGGGTCAGGCTTTCAACAAAGTGCTTCCTAGCAATCCCGAGTCCCCAACATAATAGTGTGACACTTCAGACCTTAGGGATTATATACTCTGGAGGGTGGTCAGAGGGTGGTCCATTCCACTACCTGGAGAGAGCATCAGTGTTAGTGTTCTTTGAACCACATGGTGGGAAATAGAAGGTGCCAGGGAGGAGGTTATAGTCGGGGCTTGAGCGTTGGGACAAGATGGCTCCCACGCCAAAATCTGCCTCCACTATTGCTGTATTTGAAGGATTGGGGCTACGGTCAGGTGGTGCTTGAGTTCTTCAAAAGCCTTTTGTGCCTCCGGGGTCCACTGGAACCTCTCCAATGCTTTCTTTGTGAGGGTGGCCACAGTGCTGTAATTCCAGATAAAGTGATGGTAAAAGTTGCCAGAAAGTCCAGAAAGCTTTGAACCAAGCAGAGTAAGGTGAGATGTGGCTACTCCACAGTGTTTTTTTATCTTATCAGGGTCCACACTCTGTCAACTCTTTGATGCAACTAATCCAAGCAAAGTGACTGAGCACGGAAAAGGGATTTGTCCAGCTAGACATACAGATGGCTCTTGAGTAAAATCTGGAGAATCTGCCTGACATGGACTATATGTTTGTCTAGACACTAGCTGTAAATGGCTTTATTGTCAAGGTAGACAAACACATAGTGACTCAGGGTCTCCTGCAGAACCTCATTAATAAAGCACTACAAGATAGCCAGGATGTTCATTAATTCAAAGGGCATGACCAGGTGTTCATAGTGGCCTGAGGGAGTATTGAATGCTGTCTTTAATTCTTCAAGGAAGAGTTGTACCCTGGAGGAGGTCTAAGGCACAGTCATATGACCTATGAGGGTGCAGAATTTGGGCGTTTTGCTTTCTAAAGACCTCCTAGGTTGTTTTAATCAGCTATGACTCAAGAGAGGTCAGAGCTAGCTAATGGAATGTCAACTGACTTGGAGGCCTTTCAAAGCAGGACATCCTATAATGGGACCTCCAACCTGGCATTGACCAGGTCAGCTAATCTAGGTGTGGACTGTGGCATTGCAATTAGTGGAACCCTAAAATAAGATGTAGCTCAGATGTGAAATTCACTCAATATGCAGGCTCAGCAGTAAGGTGAGGGGCCGGGTCTGCTGAGTGACCATTCCTGAACCGAGACTGGCCTTCAGTGACCGAAATCAATAAGCAGAAAATCTTCTGCCTTTTGGGGCAGGCCTGCTCTACCTGGGAGCTTGAGTCAAGGGACGTGGGTTTTGGGGGTGCCAGAGTGGACTGGGCTGAAAGTTCAGCCTGTTGGGTTTCTGTAAGGGTTTCTGCAGGGCACCAGAGCTGAAAAAATATTACAGGATAATACAGGATCTGCAACACTTGCCATGTTTACATGCAGCCTGATAATCTGTTAATAATCCGACGAATAGCTCAATTGGAATAGAATACGTCCATGTAAACACCTCAATCGGAATACTCTAGTCTGATTGAGGCCATTCAGAATACAGTTTCTATCCGACTGATCGAGGTGGGTAATCCTGTAAATAATCCGTGAAATAGAATAATAATATCCGTGTAAATGCCTGTATCTGATTACATTCCCAATCGGAAAGTTTAAGTATGTTCTGCATGTGTGTCACATCATAGTGAAAGTTTATACCGTTCATCATGGCGGAGCAGAAACTGGTCTACAGAGGAGGTGAAGTTAATGCTCTGGTCGGTGGTGGGACGGACGTCCAGCTTATGTGTCTCAGAACACGACGTCTTCCTCTCGGCCTTCTTTAATAAGGACATGTGAAGGAAGTTTTTCTGAGTCTGACATCATTTTAAAGCAGTTAAAAACAAAAGCGCTGTTCACTGCTGCTCGTCTCACTCTGATTGGACTCACGTGATGCTCGTTGTCATGGTAACGTCTACACTAAGCGGTTCTCTACACATACATGTAATTTTGGATCCGATTACTTGTAGTGATCATGTAAACAGAGATTTTTTCTATCACATTGTTGAGTAGAGTGAGAATAAACACCTCAGTCTTAATCTATAATCAAAATGTATTCAATCGGATTGGCAAAACAGAGTTGAACCTGCAGTCTCCTTACTGGGATGCAGAGCAGTAGAGGTTCAAAATTTATAACAGCTAACAACTAAATAGACCAGTACAAAAACTAGAAACTGGTTCTTGAAAAGAGGAGCTGATTGAAACGGCTCTGAACAGTTCACACCTGATCTTTTGACCTTTGCAAAAGTGGTGCTCATTGCCTAATTGCAATAATTTGAAAAAAAAATGATATTGTTAAGGATTATTGGAATTATTAAAAAGGAAAAAAAAGACATCTGAATCTAACTGGCTCATGGATGCATGGAGAAGATGTGTTACTATAAAAGTCTAACTACACTATAGCCTCAGAGACCCACGTTTGTATGGAATGCAGAGTGCAGAAAGAATGCTTTAAATGAGTTGTTAAAAAATGCATCAAATGTGATGCAACATTTATATAACTCCTGGCTAGGAATGTATTGGCTGCCACTTAAGGTTTTAACATTCAAATGGAGATTTTCTACATTAACATATGCATTTTTGAAATTTAATTGAATAAAATATTTGAATTTCAAACGTCATTTGCTACCCCTCTGGAAAGTTAAAATTTGAGGATGTTTGTTAAAGTACAGAGGACAGACAACCTGGACACTCCTCCATTAGACTGTTGTTTTATTTGACTCATTCTGTTTCTTCTCTGCCCTGCAGCCCTTATGTCAAGCCCTGGCTGCCTACTTGCCATCCACACTTAACCCTTATGTAGTCAATGTAACTGCAGCTGCGAAACTCTGCAGTGATACTCTGTGCCAGAGCAACGGACGCTGTGTCCGCAAGAACTCCAACTCGGACGACTACCTCCACCTCCACCCAGATCACTTCCAAATTCAGGCGGAGAACGGGAAACGCCTAGCTATTGGTGTACCTTCTCTAAGTGACCTTAAGTTCTTTGCAGACAAGTTTACCTGTCAGTGCTATGTGGGGAAGGATTGCTCTGCCAGCCTGTCCATTTCACCTCCCCAAACTCCAGTAGTTATTCAAGTGTGATTTAAGCAACTAGAAAGTTTTCTGTAACATAATTATGTTATGCTAATTTTAAACTTCATTAATACATGAAAGAACAAAATTTTTACTTTTTGAACATTGTGGCCACAGGTGGGGCTGGGCAAAACAGTACAAGGCACTTTGAGAGTTATTAAATAACTCAATCAGTGTGAAAAACAACAGTCAACTACAGCTGCCACACTTTGTGACAACAAAAAAATAAATAATGTCTTTGTGGTTAATCAGCTTAATCTCAAACTAAAATATGAGGAGAAAACTAACCTTTAAATTTTTATCATATTAGAATTGTTATGTTTACTCATTTGCCAAGTCTTCTTCTATAATGGAGCAAGGAATATAAAACCACTTCTTAATACCAAATCTCTCCAGATTTTTCCTCTTCCAGGGTCCTAGAACCTCTCTTTTGAACACTTCTCTTCAGCTTGTTCATCAGGTTTTCATTGGGTTTAGGTCAGGGGACGCAGATGGCCATGGGTTTAGGTCATGGGACGGAGATGGCCATGGGTTTAGGTCATGGGACGGAGATGGCCATGGGTTTAGGTTCGGGGACTGAGGTGGCTCCAAAACATCACAGATCCTCCACCATACTTAACAGTAGGAGTAAGGTTCTTTTCGTTTCATGCCAAAGCCATCTTAAATGTTTGTTATTTAAAAAGCTTGATTTTTGTCTCCTTAGACCACAGAACCAAAGTTGCATTCAAAGTTCCATTTGAACTCCAGGAGCTTGTGTTTGTGTTCAGATGAAAGAAAAGGCTTTATTCTACTAAATAGGTTGTTGGCATGGAGGAATTTTTGGAGACTCCAAAATTCCATAATTACTTGCAAATTTCCAATCACAATGCTTTAAATTTTGGTTTCTCTAATCATTCTTCTCAATGTGGGTAGGGGTAAGATAAACATACATTCACTTTCAGGCAGGTTCACTACAGCAACACTTGGTTTAAAGTGTTGCTCTAACTGAGAAGCAGGAAGTGACAGATGACCTTTTAAGAGTTCTTGAACACACAGGTATTTCATGAAGACATTAATGGTGTATTTCAGTGCAGGTTAAATGTCTCTCAGCCACTAGTTCCCTTCAGCACAATCATTAGCTATACCACACTGAAGAGTTTTCAGACAAATAGTCTGTTTAACTATATAGGTAGAATGACTGATTGATTTAGGGCAGGGGTGTCCAGTCCTGGTCCTGGAGATCCAGCCCCAATCAAAAACACCTGACCCAGATAATGAAGGCCTTCAGGGGCATCTGAATATTAGAGCAAGCAGTGTTTAATCTGAACTCTCCAGGGTGGTGAATCTCCTGGGCCAGGAGTGGACACCCCTGATTCAGAGTTTTGAAGATGTGTTTTTAAATCTAGCAACAGCAAGATAGCAATCCTACTGAAGTCTAGTCTGGTTTCTGAAAGTAACTACACACACACACACACATCATCTAAACCGCTTATCCTTCTGGGTCGCGGTGGGGTGCTGGAGCCTATCCATTGGGCAGAAGGCAGGAAACACCCTGGACAGGTCGTCAGGGCAGACAGACAGACATACACATTCACACACAGCTAGCAATTTTAGCATGTCCAATTGGCCTGACTGCATGTTTTTGGACCGTGGGAGGAAACCGGAGTACCCGGAGGAAACCCACGCAGACACGGGGAGAACAGGCAAACTCCACACAGAAATGACCCTGGTCGCCCGGCCGGGAATCGAACCCAGGCCGTTCTTGCTGTGAAATTTATATAAAGGAAGCCTGAGGTTCATCGCTCTAACACAGTGGCACAGTCTCCAAGGCTGTTCTCTGTCTGTGATCATCCACAGTCTGATTGAGTGAGGGGGTCCCATTTTACAATCACGTAACATTTGCTGACGGTGGTGCTCAAGTGCCCCAACAGACGAAATGCCCTCACATCAGAGACAAACGAGGAGGGGTCACAGGTTGAAAAATGAAGGGAAAAGCCAAAGATATAAATACACAGATGATGTGTTGTCTGTTGTTTTCAGTCACACTTTGCATCAACCATGTTAAAGCAGTGGAGGTCCACTTGTAACAAATGCATGTGTACTGAGACATGATGAGTTTTCATGATTTAAACAGCCATAATTTTCTTATTACTCAACTGATTTACATCAAGTTTGTTTTGTTATAATCTTCAAACATTTATGCATGTTGTTGATTACGTAAAGGTATTATTTACATTGTGGTATATTTGTAACAAGCCTCAGTCTCCACAGGCGGCTATACAAGACCGGTCAACGTTTAAATAAGGAAGCTGATTACAGCCATAAGAAGTGTCTGAGTGAATTAATGTTCAGATTTACATTTATCTGATGCTTATAGACAGTGATGGCATCTATTTACCAAAGAGGCAGCAGATCAAACACATCAAAAGCAGCATGTTTACGATCCAGATTTTTGAAATCTGAACATGTCATAAAAACGCATATCAGATATAAATCAAGTGTATTTATGGTAGAATGGTACAGCTGACAGTGTTACAGAACATTATCATTAGAAGTGTTGAGCAGATTCCTTTATTTTTATATCTGTGTACATATGGAATTCTAAAAATGAATAAAAGTGATATATTGTTATTTACCCTGCACATAATTCTCTTGGTTATTTGGTTATTTCTACTTTCTAACTGAATGTGCTGGTTAGCTGTTTGCAGCAGCAGGAAAATTATTAAGTCAGCACCTGATGTTAAAAACGTCAACACGAGTTCAGAGCAAGAAACTCTACCGTCTCACACACATCAGCAAATCCATCAGTGTGTAACTTCTAATTACTTCTAAACTTTATGCACATAAAATACAATAAAACCCCCAAAACACAGTTAGAAGGTGCTAATCTAGTATTCTATATGGATCAATAAAAATAAATAAAATAATAATAAAATAAACCAATAAAAATAAATTGTGAAAATAAAATATCACATTTGCTTCACAACAAAATAAGACACTCTATATAGGTTATTAAATAAATAAGCTTAATAAAAAACTAGAGTTCTCTGTGCTTCACCAACCACACAGTCATATCTGTACATAAACATCACAGAACCATAAATGTCGATCACTGTGTTCTTTTTGATATATAATCATATCCCATTTTCTGGGTGCTGTGTTCTGTAAACAGTTTAATTATTAACAGCTCCTTTCTGAATCTGACGCTCTTAAATTGTACAGACCGCAGTCCAGCAGCTGTTTCCTGTTTCTTTCCTGTTCCTTTTTTTACAGACAATATGTGGCCTAATATGAAAGCCTTTTATTAATTATTTGAGTGATTTAGTGTCTGAAGTGGTCCCACTTTATATGAAGTGTCTCTAATAACTGTGTAGTTACATGTGAACAACGTATACAGCAACAACAATGTAACTACTAATGATTTAGTCACTGTTACAGAGGGAT
>NW_023494806.1:28904709-28942209 GCF_904425465.1 Colossoma macropomum | reverse complement strand
TGTTAATAGATTACAGTGGTCCCATGTGCTTTGAGAATCCAGCTCCTGGATCCCACCCACCTCGGATTTCACGTCGATGTACACAGGCTACATTCAGCCCATGTTAGAGTGAACCAGCACAGCACAGCGTGGAAATCTGTCAGAAGCTCTGTGGACCCAGACTGAGGGTATTCTGCTCATCAAACAGCACTTCAAACTCGTCACCTCCACGAGACGAGAAACACTGCTTTTAGAGTCTGGCTGCACTCTCAGAAATAAAGGTACTAAACTGTCACTGGGTCAGTTCCCCTCTCATCACTGGGGTGGAACCCTCAAGGGTCCATCTCAGTACCTTTAGTCAGGGAACATAACTGAACCATAATCCACTGAATGATATGTTCTAAGCTGTACTGACTCCACACACCCCGTCTCGTCTCCAGGCTTTTATTTTACTGTTCTGTTTAAAACATTCGGTTATGAAAAGGTACAAATATGAACTTTTCACCTGGAAACACTTATTTAAGGTTCACAATCAGACCTTAAAACCACCTTTGAGGAACACTTACACTGTTTGTACTGTGATGAATGAGAAATGTACCTGAACAGAACCTTTATTTCTCACTGTACTGGACTCCAGGGCCTGGACCAATCGGCAAACAGGAGCAGTACCAAACTGCAGACCCCAAAAATGAGAACTAACAGATGTTCAAAAAGTCACCCACAACATTTCTGACATCATTTTAAAATGTGGATTCATACAGTTTTTGGTATTTTCTGAATGTATAAATGCTCACACAGTTCTTTTTAAATGCTGTGTGAGTGGAAATAAAAATCCACTCCAAAATCCAATTATGTCTCTAGGCAACACCTAGACGTGTACGGCCATGCTAGAAATCAGGGACAAATGCAGTAATTGGGACGGTAAGCAGAGCTGGTGGACGAGCTGAGCAGCAGGACAGCAGGGGACGGATTCATGAAAGTGTCTTAAGAAAGAAAATCTTAAAATGTGTATTTTTGTTCAACATTCTTAAGAAAAACGTTACAACAAACTGAAATCAGAAATAACAGGTAATACAAACTCAGAATGGATCTCGTGTTTATGGTACACGGTAAAATGCAACGTAGCAAACATTAGAAAAAATAAAGACTTTCTCAAGAAAATCTTAAGGAACTAAGTAAGATTAAGATTATAAGAGGATATTTGAGAACTTCTTAAGTTTTTTTGAGAATTGAATTAAGAACATTCTTATGATCTTCTAAGTGTTTGTCTTAAGAACCTCTGCAAGTTTTTCTTAAGAAAGCTTTAGTGAATCCGGCCTCTGGCCCAGAGACCGGCGCAAGCGGAAACGTTTCCGGCTGTTTCTCAACATTTGGGGCCCTCGGCTCTGCTTGAAATCAAATCGTTTAGTAAATAGAGAGAGAGAGAGAGAGAGAGAGAGAGAGAGAGAGAGAGAGAAAGAGAGAGAGAGGGAGAGAGGCAGCTTCACTCTGCTTTTAAAAGAGGCAGCATTCCACTGAAATAAATAGCAGGACAACAGAAGGTAATGAGTCCCATGTGTGGGAGGCAGTAAAGGCAGGAGAGGAAGAGTAAGTAATGCCCCCACTGGATCCTCAGCAGAGTTTTATGCTGTGATCGAGTGGTAACGAGTAAAATGCCCTCCAAATCAACTTTTTCCTTTAATAATTCAGATTTCTGGATGATACACTGAGTGACGTAACTGAATAATTTAATAATTAAAGGTACCAATTTTATGAACTTAAGAGGAGGAATATTTTTCAAATATACTCTATACCTTTACTGTCACTCAGTGCAGTTACTAAATATGAACAATGGAGTTTACAGTGGGTGTAATTTATATGTTTTTAAAATTGGTAAAAAAAAATGCAGGATACATATTCTGTGGGTCTCCATGCTTTATTTTTTCTGTGTGGTGGGACAACCCCACAACCCCCCTCCAACCATAGCACCCTAGGCTACTTGTGGGGTGCTGCTGTGAGGTGGAAGGCATTTTCTTTTATATTGGTTGGACAACAATGTCTTTGTGATTATATTCCGTGCTGAGGAATATTGATTGGACCTAAAGATCTTTGTGACTGTATACCGCTCCGAGGAGAGTCGGTTGGACCTAGAGATCTTTGTGACTGTATACCGCTCCGAGGAGAGTCGGTTGGACCTAGAGATCTTTGTGACTGTATTCCGCTCCGAGGAGAGTCGGTTGGACCTAGAGATCTTTGTGACTGTATTCCGCTCCGAGGAGAGTCGGTTGGACCTAGAGATCTTTGTGACTGTATTCCGCCCCGAGGAGAGTCGGTTGGACCTAATGTCCATGGCGTCCTGAGTTGCTATGGTGACGTTGCCATTCAGTAACTATGGGCTAAACCCAAACAAAGCGCTGCGTCGCGGTTTGAAGCGGATAAATGTGCGGAATTTAGAGCCTCTGCGGAAACAGAGCGGCTCAGGATGTCGGACATTCTGTGTCGGTGGCTGAACTCGGAGCTCCGGCTCTCGAAAGTCGTCGGTAAGAGTGAAGAGCGGCTCTGTGTCTCTGTACGACCTGCCGCTCCACCTTAAATCCTTAGCAGTCAGTGCTACAGCGCTTAAGGTGGAGCGGAAGGGCTGAGCTGTGGCTGCTGGGTCGGTGGTGGTGAGTGTGAGTGTGTGGAGCCTGTTGGGTCGGTGGGGGTGTGAGTGTGCGGAGGCTGCTGGGTCAGTGGGTGTGAGTGTGCGGAGGCTGCTGGGTCAGTGGGTGTGGGTGTGGGTGTGAGTGTGCGGAGGCTGCTGGGTCAGTGGGGGTGAGTGTGAGTGTGTGGAGGCTGCTGGGTCAGTGGGTGTGGGTGTGAGTGTGCGGAGGCTGCTGGGTCAGTGGGGGTGAGTGTGCGGAGGCTGCTGGGTCAGTGGGGGTGAGTGTGCGGAGGCTGCTGGGTCAGTGGGTGTGAGTGTGCGGAAGCTGCTGGGTCAGTGGGGGTGAGTGTGCGGAGGCTGCTGGGTCAGTGGGGGTGAGTGTGCGGAGGCTGCTGGTCAGTGGGGGGAGTGTGCGGAGGCTGCTGGGTCAGTGGGGGTGAGTGTGAGTGTGCAGAGGCTGCTGGGTTAGTGGGGGTGAGTGTGCGGAGGCTGCTGGGTCAGTGGGGATGAGTGTGAGTGTGCAGAGGCTGCTGGGTCAGTGGGGGTGAGTGTGAGTGTGCAGAGGCTGCTGGGTTAGTGGGGGTGAGTGTGCGGAGGCTGCTGGGTCAGTGAGGGTGAGTGTGAGTGTGCAGAGGCTGCTGGGTCAGTGGGGGTGAGTGTGAGTGTGCGGAGGCTGCTGGTCAGTGGGGGGAGTGTGCGGAGGCTGCTGGGTCAGTGGGGGTGAGTGTGAGTGTGCAGAGGCTGCTGGGTCAGTGGGGGTGAGTGTGAGTGTGCGGAGGCTGCTGGGTCAGTGGGGGTGAGTGTGCGGAGGCTGCTGGGTCAGTGAGGGTGAGTGTGAGTGTGCGGAGGCTGCTGGGTCAGTGAGGGTGAGTGTGCGGAGGCTGCTGGGTCAGTGAGGGTGAGTGTGAGTGTGCGGAGGCTGCTGGGTCAGTGGGTGTGGGTGTGAGTGTGCGGAGGCTGCTGGGTCAGTGAGGGTGAGTGTGCGGAGGCTGCTAGGTCAGTGGGGGTGAGTGTGCGGAGGCTGCTGGGTCAGTGGGTGTGAGTGTGCGGAGGCTGCTGGGTCAGTGGGGGTGAGTGTGAGTGTGCGGAGGCTGCTGGGTCAGTGGGTGTGAGTGTGCGGAGGCTGCTGGGTCAGTGGGGGTGAGTGTGAGTGTGCGGAGGCTGCTGGGTCAGTGAGGGTGAGTGTGCGGAGGCTGCTGGGTCAGTGGGGGTGAGTGTGAGTGCGGAGGCTGCTGGGTCAGTGAGGGTGAGTGTGCGGAGGTTGCTGGGTCAGTGGGGGTGAGTGTGAGTGTGCGGAGGCTGCTGGGTCAGTGAGTGTGAGTGTGCGGAGGCTGCTGGGTCAGTGGGGGTGAGTGTGCGGAGGCTGCTGGGTCAGTGGGGGTGAGTGTGAGTGTGCGGAGGCTGCTGGGTCAGTGGGGGTGAGTGTGAGTGTGCGGAGGCTGCTGGGTCAGTGGGGGTGAGTGTGAGTGTGCGGAGGCTGCTGGGTCAGTGGGGGTGAGTGTGAGTGTGCGGAGGCTGCTGGGTCAGTGGGGGTGAGTGTGAGTGTGCGGAGGCTGCTGGGTCAGTGAGGGTGAGTGTGAGTGTGCGGAGGCTGCTGGGTCAGTGGGGGTGAGTGTGAGTGTGCGGAGGCTGCTGGGTCAGTGAGGGTGAGTGTGAGTGTGCGGAGGCTGCTGGGTCAGTGAGGGTGAGTGTGAGTGTGCAGAGGCTGCTGGGTCAGTGGGTGTGGGGGTGAGTGTGCGGAGGCTGCTGAGCTGGTAAATGAGCTGAAATGTTGGGTGTGTTTGGTTTCAGAGCCTCACTCTCTCTCCAAGGACTTCTCCAACGGTTACCTGCTGGGAGAAGTGCTGAGCAGGTACCAGCTGCAGGAGGACTTCCAGAGCTTCTCCACCAACAGGTCTGTACTCCTTCACACCTCCTTATATAGGAGCACCAGTAAAACACAGTCAGTACGAGGATCGGCTGGTTCTGACTGCAACATTCACATCTATTAAATCTGCCACTTCAGGTCCTCCTACAGTGGAATAACTGTCACTGAACTGACACACTGAAATACACAGTTTACCTTTAAGTCAGTTAAAGTGGTTTTATAATAAACACACATATTTAAATATTAGATATTATATTCAGTGTTAGTGTTCAGGTCTCAGAGCTCCACTGAGACCTTATGAGACCTTGTATCACAACCCTCAATAAATAAATCAATAAACACATAAATAACCCACCAAGGGAAATTTAAGTTGGCTTGAAAATGCCAGTTAATAACGCTTTAAAAGGTAAAGTAGTTGTTTATGGCAGCCTAAGTGGTTGCTATGGTGTTGCTAGGCTGTTGCTATGGTATTCCAGGTGGTTTCTAAGGTGTTGCTAGGCTGTTGTTATGGTATTCCAGGTGTTTTTAAGGTATTGTTAGACTGTTGCTATGGTATTCCAGGTGGTTTCTAGGGTGTTGCTAGGCTGTTGTTATGGTATTCCAGGTGTTTTTAAGGTATTGTTAGACTGTTTCTATGGTATTCCAGGTGGTTTTTAAGGTGTTGCTAGGCTGTTTCTATGGTATTCCAGGTGGTTTTTAAGGTGTTGCTAGGCTGTTTCTATGGTATTCCAGGTGGTTTTTAAGGCGTTGCTAGGCTGTTTCTATGGTATTGCAGGTGGTTGCAAAGTTGTTGTTAGGTTGTTGCCATGTTATTCTAAGTCGTTGCTAAGGTGTTGTTAGGTTGTTGCTATGGTATTCCTGCTCAATGCTAAGGTGTTGTTAGGTTGTTGCTATGGTATTCCAGGAGATTGCTAAGGTGTTGTTAGGCTGTTGCTATGGTATTCCAGGTGGTTTCTAGGGTGTTGCTAGGCTGTTGTTATGGTATTCCAGGTGTTTTTAAGGTATTGTTAGACTGTTTCTATGGTATTCCAGGTGGTTTTTAAGGTGTTGCTTGGCTGTTTCTATGGTATTCCAGGTGGTTTTTAAGGCGTTGCTAGGCTGTTTCTGTGGTATTGCAGGTGGTTGCAAAGTTGTTGTTAGGTTGTTGCCATGTTATTCTAAGCCGTTGCTAAGGTGTTGTTAGGTTGTTGCTATGGTATTCCTGCTCAATGCTAAGGTGTTGTTAGGTTGTTGCTATGGTATTCCAGGAGATTGCTAAGGTGTTGTTAGGCTGTTGCTATGGTATTCCAGGTGGTTTCTAGGGTGTTGCTAGGCTGTTGTTATGGTATTCCAGGTGGTTTTAAGGTATTGTTAGACTGTTTCTATGGTATTCCAGGTGGTTTTTAAGGTGTTGCTAGGCTGTTTCTATGGTATTCCAGGTGGTTTTTAAGGCGTTGCTAGGCTGTTTCTATGGTATTGCAGGTGGTTGCAAAGTTGTTGTTAGGTTGTTGCCATGTTATTCTAAGCCGTTGCTAAGGTGTTGTTAGGTTGTTGCTATGGTATTCCTGCTCAATGCTAAGGTGTTGTTAGGCTGTTGCTGTGGTACTCCAGGTGGGTGCTAGTGTTGTTAGGCTGTTGCTAAGGTAAATCAGGTAGTTACTAAGGTGTTGTTAAGCAGTTACTATGGTATACCAGGTGACTGCTATGGTACTGCTAGGTTGATGCTAAGATGTTGCTAGGTTGTTGCTATACTGTACAAAATGGTTGCTAAAGTGTAACTCGGCAGTTGCTATGGTATTCCAGGTGGTTGCAATGGTGTTGTTAGGCTGTTGTTATGGTATTCCAGGAGATTGCTAAGGTGTTGCTAGGCTGTTATTATGGTATTCCATGTGGTTGCTATGGTGTTGCTAGGCTGTTGCTATGCTATTCCAGGTGGTTTCTAAGGTGTTCCTAGGCTGTTGCTATGGTACTCCACGTGTTTGCTAAAGTGTTGTTAGGCTGTTGCTATGGTATTCCAGGTGGTTGCTAATGTGTTGCTAGGCTGTTGTTATGGTATTCCAGGTGTTTTTAAGGTATTGTTAGACTGTTGCTATGGTATTCCAGGTGGTTGCTAAGTTGTTAGGTTGTTGTCATGTTATTCTAAGTCATTGCTAAGATGTTGTTAGGCTGCTGCTATGTTATTCCATCTCATTGCTAAGGTGTTGTTAGGTTGTTGCTATGGTATTCCAGGAGATTGCTAAGGTGTTGTTAGGCTGTTGCTATGGTACTCCAGATGGGTGCTAGTGTTGTTAGGCTGTTGCTAGGGTATTTGAGATGGTTACTAAGGTTTTGTTAAGTAGTTACTATGGTATACCAGTTGATTGCTAAGGTAAAGCTAGGTTGATGCGAAGATGTTGCTAGGTTGTTGCTATGCTATACTAAATGGTTGCTAAAGTGTAGCTCGGCAGTAGCTTTGGTGTCCCAGGTGGTTGCTAAGGTGTTGTTTGGCTGTTGCTATGGTACTCCAGGTGGTTGCTAAGGTGTTGTTAGGCTGTTGCTATGGTATTCCAGATGGTTGCTAAGGTGTTGTTAGCCTGTTGCCATGGTACTCCAGGTGGTTGCTAAGGTGTTGTTAGGCTGTTGCTATGGTATTCCAGGTGGTTGCTAAGGTGTTGTTAGGCTGTTGCTATGGAATTCAAGGTGGTTTCTAAGGTGTTGTTAGGCTGTTGCTGTGGTATTTCAGGTGGTTTATAAGGTGTTGTTAGGCTGTTGCCATGGTACTCCAGGTGGTTGCTAAGGTGTTGTTAGGCTGTTGCTGTGGTATTTCAGGTGGTTTCTAAGGTGTTGTTAGCCTGTTGCCGTGGTACTCCAGGTGGTTGCTAAAGTGTTGTTAGGCTGTTGCTATGGTATTCTAGGTGGTTGCTAAGATGTTGTTAGGCAGTTACTATGGTATACCAGGCGTTTACTAAAGTATTGTTAGATCGTTGCTATTCTATCCTAGGTGGTTGCTAAAGTGTTGCTCAGCAGTTTGGTGTCCCAGGTGGTTGCTTTATAATGAGTCATATCACACCATGTTACATAACAGCGTTTAAAGTGTTCAGCACGTAGGAAAAATCTAAAATATGATTTACTCGAGTGTCACACACCACAAGAGACAACACAAGACTTTTATTCTGACATGCTTTCAAGAAATAGTGGGCAGGACATTGCATCATAAAAAAAACCCAAAAACCTTCATGGTTCAACGCCCTGCCTACTCTGTCTTAAAAAGCATGTCAGAATAAAAGTCCTTTGTTGTTTGTTTGACAGTTAAATTAAAATGTACATGTTTTTCAAAGTCACGGTGCATGCACAGCACTCATGCTTTTAATTTAACTGATCAATGAAGGTTAGTTTCTGTCTCTTTTTCAGCACGGGCAATGCGAAGCTGAATAACTTTACGAGGCTGGAACCCACCCTGCAGCTGCTCGGCGTTCCCTTTGACCTCAGCATGGCTAAAGCAGTGATGCAGGGCCAGCCGGGGGCAGCTACACGCCTGCTTTACCAGCTCTATGTCCTCCTGCAGAAGAAGAAAAGATCAGGACTGACGGGAACGGCTCTGGAGACCATGCAGCCCGCAGCCACCGCCAGACTGCACCGTATAGAGAACCACATCTACACTCAGGTACACCTTCCACCAGACTGCACCACATAGAGAACCACATCTACGCTCAGGTACACACTCCACCAGACTGCACCACATAGAGAACCACATCTACACTCAGGAACACTCTCCACCAGACTGCACCGTATAGAGAACCACATCTACACTCAGGTACACCTTCCACCAGACTGCACCACATAGAGAACCACATCTACACTCAGGAACACTCTCCACCAGACTGCACCGCATAGAGAACCACATCTACACTCAGGAACACTCTCCACCAGACTGCACCGTATAGAGAACCACATCTACACTCAGGTACACACTGCACCAGGAACCACATAGGACACTTCCACCAGACTGCACCGTATAGAGAACCACATCTACACTCAGGAACACTCTCCACCAGACTGCACCGTATAGAGAACCACATCTACACTCAGGAACACTCTCCACCAGACTGCACCGTATAGAGAACCACATCTACACTCAGGTACACCTTCCACCAGACTGCACCGTATAGAGAACCACATCTACACTCAGGTACACCTTCCACCAGACTGCACCACATAGAGAACCACATCTACACTCAGGTACACCTTCCACCAGACCGCACCGCATAGAGAACCACATCTACACTCAGGTACACGCTCCACCAGACCGCACCGCATAGAGAACCACATCTACACTCAGGACCATACCTTTGAAAAAACTCTGGGCTTTCCGAATGCGATGCCTGAGGCACATCCTCTGGATCGCCTTTTGTGATCGCATCAACAACGACACCATCTGAGCCAAATGTCAACAGCAACCAAAAAATTGAGGGACAGATGCAGCAGCATAGGCTGAGATGGTTGGGACACGTGTGCAGAGTGGGCGTAAACCATATACTGCACCAACTTCTCTGGAGCGACCTACCCAGTGGAAAATCCTCACGTATGCTCACGTATACCACTCTACGTTTACACAAACCACTCTGTGTTCTTAAAAAGCACTCAGTGTTCTCACAAACCACTCCACATTCACGCAAAACACACTGCATTCATGCTTCTCTATGTTCCTGCAAAGTCCCACAGCACGAGTTGTTCAGCCATCTCTAATAGACTTGATTATGGTGTGAAATTTGGCAGTAAACACTCTTTCTCACTTTGCCTCTCCAATGAGAACATCTCAGTAATGCCCTCTGGTCTCTCTCAGATCCTCCTGACCTGATGACCAATAGCTATTATAAGAAAGTGTGAGAGCCGTAAGGACGTGTTTAACTGAGCCTCTCTAACAGCAGAACTTTCCTGCTGTGTGTCTCTCAGCGTTTGCGTGCGGTGGTGAAGCGCGAGGCAGACGAGAAGATGCAGAAGATAACTCAGCGCTTCGATAAGAGAGGTCAGGACATGTACGGACGCTCGGTGATGGCTGAGCTGGAGCAGGAGGAGAAACGGCGCCACCTGCAGGAGGAGAGGAGACTGCAGGATATCGAAAAGGTGAGCTCATCTGGGGGAAATGAGCAGTACTGCTGGGTGTGACATCACAACCATACTGAATTCAGGATAATCGGTGTAAAACGAGCCTGGAAAGTGGTTATGTATTTAAATTAATTACTTTTTTAGTACCAAAAGTGAAAAATAAGAAAATGTAGAATATGTTCCCTTTAATTCCTGCTTTAAGAGACATTCTCCTGCTTTCCCTGTTTAGTTATGTTTTAGCTCCTCTGTGGTTGTGGTTTGAGAACACTGGGTTTAAGCATGTATATGGTTGTAGCATCGGCAGGCCCGTAAGAAACAGCAGGAGATTATGGAGCGCATCGAGACGGCTGCGGTCCGAATCCCGAAGCCTCCCATGAGCCGCTCCCTCAGAGCGCCACGGAACCAGCAGCGGCAGCAGGAGGCTCAGGTAAACTCACCTGCACAGCTAAGCCTACAAACACCAACCTGTTTAGAGTAATAATTCAGTGAAAAATTAAAGCCCCCCAGTTTCCCCCACCTTGCTCCAAATATAGCTGATCAGCCAAGATATTTTTGGTAACTAAAGTTTGCTTCACTACTCTGGAGCCACGAAACTATCAGGTTATGGAAGCTTAACTTCCACCAATTAGCATGGTGCTAACAGCATGCCCAAATCATCACACATTTGCCTCAAACGCGTTAGTGAAGTTGGCTTCTTATTGGCCAAAAAATTCAGTGGAATGGAAAACCTGAATAAGAAGTTGGTGAATAGGAAGACAACTTCAGCTTCATGCCTCAAAGCCTGTGTTCAGTGTCTCTGATAGTCTTGATTCTGTGGTTTCTGACTCTGTATGACTCACTGTTATCTGTAAACATGGACTAAAGTACATTAGCATAAATAAACACAGACACATCTTTACGGCTGATTTCTGTCTGTTTTTATAATGTGGTGAATGTAATGTAATGATTTTTAGTTCTTGTGGAATTTTAAATTGTTTGTTATCTATTATTATTAATTATTTTTTGTCAGAATGTACATCAGCAGATTGCTCAGTTTGAGAAGAGCAGGAAGAGACTGTCTCCTGCTTCCTATGGACCCACATCTTTCAGGTAAAAGTCACTGCGCAGGCCGGACACAGTAACCTCTCAGTGGTGCACAGAAATCTGTATTTCTGTGTAAATATGCACAATAATATGTATTTCCACTTAAATATACACAGAAATATATATTTACACTTAAATATACACATTAATATATCGCTGCTGTCGGAAGAAAACCTTCCAGTTTTGTCGTTTTTCAGTTTTTGACATAATCTGAAAATTCCTGTTTCCCTTTACATTGTGTGTAAATTTCATGATAATTGGACGAAAAGAGACGGCCCAGAATGACTTGGACAAAAAGTCCGGTTCCGTTAACTTACATTAAAAGTAAAGTAGATTTTTCCTTCTCCCAGTAAAGTTTCCATTTTGGAGATACGAGGTTTTCTTCTGACCACAGCGATATTTTTCTACTTAAATATTCAGATGAATATATATTTCCACTTAAATATGCTAATTAACGTATATTTCCATTTGAATATGCACATTATTATCCATGTATGTGATTTCCACTTAAATAAGTGTAAATATGCCTAATACTCCAGTCTGGTTTGGACAGAAAATGTCAGTGACCATTCAGAATGTCCACTGTGTTATCGAAACACTGCAGCAGTAACAGCTAATTTAACCCTTTTTTAGAGATGCAGTAAAATGTAATTCAGCCTGTTGTGGAGGTGTTGCAGTTTAGCCTTTTAATTACATTAGAAACATTTAGAATGTTTGAATTACGTTTGGATTACTTTTTAAACTGTATCTACATTTGACACATAATGAAGATAAACAACAAAACTGTTTATGTAGTGAGCTGAAGGTGGTTGGTACAGTGTAGTGGGTAAGACATCTGTGTTCTATGCCGTAGTCTGGGGTTCAGTCCCCACCTGGGCAAACACCCTACACTATACCAATAAGAGTCCTTGGGCAAGACTCCTAACACTGCCTTCACCTACCTGTGCAAAAGGATCAAATTGTAAGTCGCTCTGGATAAGATCGTCTGCCAAATGCTGTAAATGTAAATGAAGGGTTTAGCTGCATTACTGTGTACTAGCAAGGCCTGCCTTGCTAACAGTAGCTCCATTACTGCTGACGAGACTGCTGTTAAAGCTGGTCTAAGAATGCCCCTTAGATCGCTTCTCACTGACTCTGGGCTGAAGTTATCTGGCTAACTGATAAACCCTGCTCTGTAAAATCCTTCCAGGTGTGCGCTGTGTTATTTTACACTAGCTGTTTGTGTGTCCAGTGTGCAGGTGACCCGCGCTGTAAGTGAAGACGAAATGGCTCAGTGGAACAATGAATACGTTCAGAAGATCCGTCAGCGTCTGGAGGAGGACGCCACTGCCCGAGAGCAGAGAGAGAAACGCCGCAGACGAGCGCTAATACAGCAGCTCCACACACACCACACACACGAGGTCAGATACACACTATTTAAATAGGTTTATGCTATGATTGTCACTCTAAATGTAGGTATTGTGATATAAACTGAGTCTGTTCTACAGTTTCTCATTAGGCTGAATGAATAACTGACTCTAAATGTAGGTATTGTGATATAAACTGAGTCTGTTCTACAGTTTCTCATTAGGCTGAATGAATAACCGACTCTAAATGTAGGTATTGTGATATAAACTGAGTCTGTTCTACAGTTTCTCATTAGGCTGAATGAATAACCGACTCTAAATGTAGGTATTGTGATATAAACTGAGTCTGTTCTACAGTTTCTCATTAGGCTGAATGAATAACCGACTCTAAATGTAGGTATTGTGATATAAACTGAGTCTGTTCTACAGTTTCTCATTAGGCTGAATGAATAACTGACTCTAAATGTAGGTATTGTGATATAAACTGAGTCTGTTCTACAGTTTCTCATTAGGCTGAATGAATAACCGACTCTAAATGTAGGTATTGTGATATAAACTGAGTCTGTTCTACAGTTTCTCATTAGGCTGAATGAATAACCGACTCTAAATGTAGGTATTGTGATATAAACTGAGTCTGTTCTACAGTTTCTCATTAGCCTGAATGAATAACTGACTCTAAATGTAGGTATTGTGATATATATATATATATATATATATATATATATATATATATATATACGTTGAACTGCATTAAAGTGGTTTCCTCGTGTAGGAGATGGTGCGGGAGGAGCAGCTGATTGCTCGTTTGGTGCGTCAGTCACAGCAGGAGAAGCGAATCGCAGTGCAGCTGATGCAGATCAGACAGCAGAAGGAGGTTCTGAGGCAGAACCGAATCCTCCGACAGAGACAGTATGAAGAACAGAGGCTCACAGCCTTCCACCAGGCTCTGGACCGAGAGACGGTGAGAAAAAACACACAAAGTCCTGCACAAAAACTCACATTTTCATTATTCTACATCTTTGGAACATTAACAACGCTTTTATAGGACAAACTCTTCAATGAAACATTCATGAACAGGCAAAAAAAATCATGATGAGGTTGCTTGAAATAAGAACACATGCATATTGAGACTCACACACACTTCAAAACTTATAACTAAGACTAAAGTCATTAAAAAAAAGTTACGGCACAACAAAATGAAAATTCTGAAACTCCTGTAATCAGTAATGTCAACTTTTATCATTTAACAGATGGAATAGGCTCCGGTGGTTTTACTGGTTCTTTTGTCTCTGTTCCAACTGATCAGCTGTATAAATATTGTGACATTGTGTATCATGAACATTTCTTGACGTATTGTGATATTATATATATGTTTACCATATATTATATGCCCTACCTATAGTTGATGATGTGTGTATGTGTGTTCAGGCTCTTCTCCAGCAGGATCGTGTGGAGCATCAGGAGGAGATACGTAAGGAGCGAGAGCTTCATGCCCGTCTGGCTGCTGAGCGCGCTCAGTCCAAACACCAAAAACACTTCAACATCTGCAGGGAGATTCTGGAGCAGATCGTAGATCTGGCAACCAAGAGTGGGGAGTACCGCCTGCTCACGGCCAAGTACGATTTAAGACCTTTACACACAAAACATGATTTATTTGCCCTATTTACTCAGATATCAGTAGGTCAATTTAAACACAGCCATAACTGACGATACCTTGCACTGAACAGTCTGGTGGATTAGCTGTGTCAACTAGAACGTTCTGACAAACATCAGAAGGATTCCTTTGCTTTCTGAAATGGAGTAATGTCCATCCAAAAGGGAGAGTACTCAGATAAAGAACCGAATATATCTGGAGCAATGTTTGAAGAGACTGGTGAGCATCTCCTTATAAATAAATATATACCACACACTCTTTATGTTTTTCTCTCTGTATTCCTCTCCATTGTAGTGCTATTCCTCTGAAGTTGATTAGGGAGTGGAAGGAGATGTATTTCAGTGGTAAGCCGCTGTATGAAGTGTCTGAGCTGGAGTTGGGGGTGGAGCCTGCTGAACCCAGCCCAGAGCAAGCCATTGAGCTGGAAAAACTAAACATCCTCAACCAGCAGGACTACGATGAGTACACAGTAAGTAGAGTCAGTTAGTCTAATAGTTTCGTAATGAGTTTGTTTTAAAATATTAGTGTGTTTGTAATTTCATGAATTCTTTATAATGTATAATTTATACTTCTATAAAAAAACAACAACAACGAAAAGAGTGTAACAAAGGAGAAATATTGAGACATGGGAGAAAACGCTAACAAGGCAGGGCTAGGGAGGGCACTGGAGAGGGTGGAGTCCATGACAGGTCTTCCCTCAAGACATAAATGCTAAGAGATGCAACTGGGTTCAGAAGCAGGAAATTCGTAGTAGGATGGAGGACAGAAAAACATACAGGGTGTGGAACTGGGACCAACACGGTCACTAGAAAAAAGATGAGAGTGGTGAAGCGCAGAGCAGAAAACTGGAGACTGTGAAACAGGTGACTAGGGGTCAGTCAAGCCGAGAAGTGGGGAGCCTTGTCAAGCAGAGACCTGGGGGGGACTGCCAGGCAGGAAACTAGGGGGCTGGACAGGCAGGGTTTGCTGAGCAGGGAGCTGGAGGGACTGTTGAGCAGGGAAGTAGGGGGGCTCTCAAACAGGGAATTGGGGAGACTGTTGAGCAGGAACATAGGGGGACTGCAGAATATGTATTTGGGGAACCTGTCAAACAGGAAACTGGGGGAGTGTTGAGCAGAGAACTGGAGGGACTTTTGACCATGGTCAGAAAGGTCTGATGAACAGGGAGCTGGAGGGGACTGTTGAACAGGGAATTTGGGAGACAGGTAGGGAACTGGAGGGACTATCGAGCATGGACATGGGAAACCGTGGAACAGGAAACTAGGGAAGCTTTGAAACAGGGAACTTGTGGGGACTGTTGAGCAGGGAATTTCACTGTCTGTCATGCACAGAACTGGAGTGACAATCAGACTGGAGGGACTGTCAAACATGGATTTGGGGAACTGTTGAGCATGGAAGAACTGTAGAACCTGGACATGGGGAAAAGTTGATCAGGGAAATAGACTGTTGAACCTGGACATGGGATAAAGTTCATCAGGGAAGTAGAAAGACTGTTGAACCTGGACATGGGCTAGAGTTGAGCAGGGAACTGGAGAGATTGTGGAGCTGGAATCTGGGCAATAGTAGAGCAGGGATGTGGGACAGCAGGTAGCCAGTTCTTGGTTAATTAGTGTTTTTTTTGTGAGTGTACTGCTTAATTTTCAGTAAGTTTGTTTCTTAGTTTCTTAGATAATTCATTTCTTAATATCTTTGATTTTGTTATTTTACTCTTAATTAGATTGTCTTTTGATTTTAGTTCATTTGATGGTTGTTTGAAGTCAAAAATGTTACAAAAATTTGTTTGTGGTGTTTGTTGCAGAATATGACGGGTGAATGGACGTGGCCTGAAGAAGAAGGAGAGAGCAGAGCTCCGCCCACCAATAATGATATTCTGGGCCATGTTGTTGCTCGTCTGCAGAACATTGTGAATCCCCCTTGCCTGAATGACCCTTCACCACAATTCCCAAATTTCTCTCTCAGAGCATGTGTGCTCGGAAAAGTGTGCTCTGGCAAGACCACCTGCCTCACCAGGATCAGCGAGGGTACTCCAACCTACACAATCAGATTTGCCCTCAGTTTCAGTTTCCCCTCTTACCTCAAATACAGTCGATCAGCCATGACACGTTTGGTGTCTCAAGTTCAGTTTTCTGTTTGTCAGGTAACTGGCAAAATAGAAAACTACCAGCTTTACATAAAGTCCATCAGGAGGCTCTGACATGATGTTGTTTGACATGATCACGTGATGTTTTGATTGGTTATTTCATGAAGAGACGATTGCAGCTGTTAAGGCTGAGTTTCAGGTGAGGATGCTTTGTGCACCTCAGGTGAAATTTAGTTGATGTAAGTTTTTAAGGTAGTGAAGTTATTCCCTGTGTGAAGTCTAACGTCTTGACTACATTTGGGGTGAAAGAGGAAACTGCAAAGTTGATTATTTGTTAAACTATTGCTTTAAAGTTTCTTATAGCTTTTTGGTATTGTTACAAATGTAGTGTTTGTCCTGCTGAATTTACTGATTAACTGACTGCCTTCCATGCAGTACATGGCATCCACATTCTGTCAGCTGACACGCTGATCCAGGAGGCGCTGGCTGCCCACCAAGCTGGAGAACAGGTCCCGAGTGACCACAGCCCAGAGCTTGAGGTACTGACCTACCGACTACCACAATGTTTTCATGAAAAAATCGTATTTACAGTAATCGATCAGCTGAGAGCTCTTTATGAAAGCTATGGTAATGTACTTTAGTCAATATTCATAGACAACAGTGAGTCAGACACCACATAAGCAACTCCACACCGTTTTAGGCACAAAGCTGAATTCGGCCTCCTATTTGCCAGCATCTTATTCTAATTTTGCTTTTAATCATCACACATTTACGGCATTTGGCAGATGCTCTTATCCAGAGTGACTTACAATTCACTTTTTTTTAACACAGGTAAAAGGAAAAGGTAGTGTTAGGAGTCTTGCCCAAGGACTTTTATTGGTATAGTGTAGGGTGCTCACCCAGGCCAGTGTTCAAACCCCAGTCTACAGCGTAGAGGGCAGTGGTGTTACCCACTACACTATACCAACCACACATTCACAATTTTCCTTTCCACCTCAAATAGCACAGACGTTACAGAAGGGACAATTCCAATAAGAAGCTGGTACATAGAAGATCTTCTTCACCAACATGTCATGCAAGTGTGTGAGGATTTAAGCATGCAGTTAGCACCATGCTAATTAGTGAGGCTTCTATCACTTGTTAGCCACATTAGCCTCATAGCTCCAGTGCTAAAACTAAAAGCAAACTTCAGACACCAAATGTGTCTTGGCTGATCGACTGCATTTGGAGTGATGGAGGGAAAATCTTTCTGCTGAACTCTTGCTTGAATCTGTCTGTTTGAGCTGTACTGTTTGCTCTGTGGTGTAGACGAGTGCGGAAAGCTGTGGATCTGATACTCAGGAAGCTGAGCAGAGAGAGGAGGAGTCATCTACTGCTGCAGACTCAGGTATGTATATTCATTACTGTAATAACCAAAAGGAAGACGTGTAATAATGACAATACATACGCTAACATTCAAATTATCGGAATCGCTGGTCATATTATTACATTTTTCCCCAGGTCCTGTGTCCAAAGACCTGCCTAAAAAAGACAGCGAGACTAAAGTAAGCACTGCAGAGATTTACAGTAGTCACAGTAATGTTCTCAGCCTTAGAGATATTTTGATCTGCTGTGCTGTTCACACTTAGTGGCAGTGAGTGAGATGTTGTGTGTTGCTGTTTACCCAGCAGTCTTTGCGGGCGCAGCATGGTGCAGCAGTGGAGAAGGCTCTGAGGAGGGGCGGAGCCATTCCTGATGAGCTGCTCATTGACATCTTCATACATGCAGTCAGGTACACACCTGGGCACCTGCCTGACACATCTGTGTGACACATCTGCCTCATGTACCTGCCTCATACACCTTCTACTTCTGGCTCTTACACTTGACTGAGACTCCTAACTGATACCTCTGCCTCATATACCTAGCTCTTACATCTGTCCCTTACACCTGACTGATGCACCTGCCTCTTATACCTGACTGAAACATCTGTTAAAAATGCCTCATCTGTTCTGGCCTCTCTGGCGCCCCCTGGTGTGTGCTGCAGGCAGGTTCCAGAGGGCCGTGGTTGGGTTCTGGATGGGTTCCCAACCAACGTGTCTCAGGCCCGGCTGCTGGAGAAGGCCCTGAGCGGAGCCGACCCGGACCAGGCTGACAGGAAGAGGCGGAACAAGAAGCCTAACCTGGTGGAAGACAAGAATGCCCCCAAAGCCCCGCCCCCTCCTTTACCTGCACTGCACCTGGCCATGCTACTTGAGGTCTCAGACGAGCAGGTGCTGGACCGGGCTATCCACCAGAGTCGTGAGTCCACTGCCTTCATGACATTACCATTATTTATACACAGTTTTAGATTCTGCCTTCTGATCTGTGTTGTAGTCATTTCAGGTATTACTGTACCTATTCAGTCAGAGTTTCTCTGAGCTTTAAAAGCTTGAAAAGCTAAAGATACACTGATTAAGTTTTATTTAAATGTTTCCCAGCAGAGCAGGTGAGAGAGGAGAACGCTAATAAGAGCAATGACACTCTGCCAAAGACGCAGGACCAAACACTTCCTCCTGAACATACACAACAGAGTGCTCCCCCTGCTGGAGACCACACACACATCCAGCACAGGTAGAGTTCATCAATAACAGCCAACGTCCAGACCTGCCCTGTTTCTGCTGACGGTGTGATGGAGATTAGAAACATTTCAGTTTCATTTACAAACTTCTACCAGCTTCTAACCAGATTCATTATGGTAAATACTGACTGGCTCTACTTTGCTGTATCATAATTGTCTCAAATCCTTGGTCAAGAGAGAACAGGGGTCCTCTTCCCAGTCCTGGAGATCCCACACCACACACATTGTTGTGTTCCCCTGTTCTAGCACACATTAATTAATTAATGAAGTCATTCCTCGTGTGCTGTTCAGGTGTGTTAGAGTAGGGAAAACACAGGAATGTGCAACGCATGGGGTCCCCATGACTGATATTAGGAACCACTGAGCTATTATATTTTTATTTGGATTTTGCCTCATACTTCCCCAGTTCTACTGTATGGAGCCTAATGGACTTAAAAGGACAGGTTTTCCACTAGTGGTTTGTGTAAATTAGTGTTCTCAAGCGACTGTTATTAAGATATTCTGGTGGGTTTCGTCGCTTAACATGGTCAATAATCATCATGCCTCGTCAGGTAATTACCAAGGCCTTCATGAACTGAATTCAGAGTGCTGGAAGAGGGAAAGCGCTAATCTGTGCAGAGCTGTGGCCTGGAAGGAACCCAGTTTGACACCCATGATCTAAGAGCTCATATGAAGACGTAGCACTGGGGGTCATTTCACAAAGCAGCATTTCTCAGGCAACCTGGTCCACTTTAGGATTAAGTTATCCAGTTTATTCAGTAATCCTGCCTTGTGAAATACAGTTCAGATGCTGGTAGTTTTGTCTAAATGAACTTGTCTAAGAGAACAAAATGGTGCTACAACAAAAACAGGCTTGCAGAAACCCCGAGCTGAACTGATATCCTGGTCTAAAGGGCACCTCAGATGCTCACTGTACCTCACTGGGCGGTGCCTCGAAGGCTGACTGTGTTCCCTCCACTGTACTTGTTTTCCAGGATAGCTACGTTTCAGGACGCTTGGTCTAAACTGGAGAAGTGGTTTGGAGAGAAACAGAAGATTCTGGTCAAAGTCTTGGCTGAGGTGGACAAGGACGCGCTCTTCAGGAGTGTGGAGACTGTCCTGTTTAACACCATGACCGCTGCACAGAAAGGTCCACACTTACTCCTTCTGTCTGGTCATCTGAGACTCAGCCTCAACAGCTGCATCACAGCAATGCATTCATATTCGTCTGGTTATCACGATTAGTGGCTAGAATATTTAATATATGATTCCACCTAAATAAGGTCTCTGATGTGTGATTTACATTTCCGTCAGTGTGTCTTTCTTATATTAGAAGAAAAAATATACTATAATATAATATAATATAATATAATTGTTGTTTTGTTGTTTTTGTTTCTGTTGTTATTATAACCATGTTGAGTATGTAAATGAATGTTTCAGGTGATGAAGCTGCAGAAGGCAGTGTAAAGGTCACTGATGACTCTGCGTCCCTGACCGTCCCTGAGCCTATAGCGTCTGAGTCAGCCGCTAAAGGTCAGCTTTACTCTGTTATTGTCCCACTGCACTCACATCCACTCAGGCTTTAAACAGTGCAACAGGACAGGGAACCTCACTCAGTGTGGAGATCTCCCACCCTGCAGCTTCCAGTCCATTATTTCCTTACTGAACTGGAATATAATACTCTTACATTCAGGCCCAAACTAAAGAGTCTGAGTCACCTTCAGGATCAAACAGTCACTCAGACACAGCAAACAAGGGTAAAGCCATACAGTCCAAGTCAAGGTCCAAACCAAGCCCTCAAAGTCAGAATCAGGCCAATCAGATGACAAACACATTCTGAAAGAGTAATAATGGAGCTGTGTTACTGATGCACGTCATAAATAATGCATGTTTATATTTTTACAAGCCTGTTCATTATCTCTTATTAAAACCTCATGCCTTCCTGATCCTTAGAGGGCGCTGCAGGGCGTTCCAGACGGACCTCCATCTCCACAGTGTCTGCTGGGGAGGCTCCTTCCCCGACCCCGGGCTCCACTGGCTGGGTTTATGTGGACGAGCCGTTACCACAAGTAACAACACATCTAATCAATAAGTCTATCATTAAATATTGAATCTATTGATGATGATTATATGCATAAAAATAATAATAATAATAATAATAATAATGATAATAATAATACACACACAAAAAACAAATAACTTCTTATTTTGAGATGTTTTCCTCAAAAACTTGTTTCCCATCATTTCCACATTTAATATAACTGCTGTCTGAATATAGCTAACTCTAGCTAACTCTAGCTAATCGGACTGAGAATCAGAACAGAATCGTAATTTTGTAAACATACCTGTGCACACGCCGATGCTGAAAAAATAACACTGTGTTTGTGTTTGTTATTGTGCAGGAGATTGCGGAGTATTTAGTGCCGTACTGGGACACCGTGTGCAGTTCGTACGTCTCTAACGTCAAAGCTGTGATGCAGAACCTGCGCAGTGAACGCAACCTCATCATACACCACCTCTACAACATCAGGTCAGAGACACCTGGCTGTCTTTGAGCTCGTACTGAATCACTGCTGCACCATCTTTCAGATCACCATCTTGAGTCCACCTGCATGTTCGTGCATCCTTTACTCTGCACGTCTGGTGTATTTTGCAGTGTTTGTGATTAGTGAGCTGTACAGAATTCACTATATTATTTTTATCTCCTCTTGGTGTTTAATATAGCAGAGTATAGACGCAGATAAACGACTTTAAACGATTTTAAGCAGTATCTGCAGAGGTCTGATCTAAAGCAGGAGTTTGTGTGTTTTTCAGGGGGATTTTAAGCAGTATCTGCAGAGGTCTGATCTAAAGCACAAGTTTGTTTTTCAGGGGGATTTTAAGCAGTATCTGCAGAAGTCTGATCTAAAGCAGGAGTTTGTGTGTGTTTTTCAGGGAGGACTTTAAGCAGTATCTGCGGAGGTCTGATCTAAAGCAGGAGTTTGTGTGTGTTTTTCAGGGAGGACTTTAAGCAGTATCTGCAGAGGTCTGATCTAAAGCAGGAGTTTGTGTGTTTTTCAGGGAGGACTTTAAGCAGTATCTGCAGAAGTCTGATCTAAAGCAGGAGTTTGTGTGTTTTTCAGGGAGGACTTTAAGCAGTATCTGCAGAGGTCTGATCTAAAGCAGGAGTTTGTGTGTGTTTTTCAGGGAGGACTTTAAGCAGTATCTGCAGAGGTCTGATCTAAAGCAGGAGTTTGTGTGTTTTTCAGGGAGGACTTTAAGCAGTATCTGCAGAAGTCTGATCTAAAGCAGGAGTTTGTGTGTTTTTCAGGGAGGACTTTAAGCAGTATCTGCGGAGGCCTGATCTAAAGCAGGAGTTTGTGTGTTTTTCAGGGAGGACTTTAAGCAGTATCTGCAGAGGTCTGATCTAAAGCAGGAGATTGTGTGTGTTTTTCAGGGAGGACTTTAAGCAGTATCTGCAGAAGTCTGATCTAAAGCAGGAGTTTGTGTGTTTTTCAGGGAGGACTTTAAGCAGTATCTGCGGAGGCCTGATCTAAAGCAGGAGTTCGTGTCCGTGTGGCAGCGAGACTTTAACAGCGTTCCTGATGACATGAGGCAGGACGAGGAGACCAAAGCTGAGCTTCACCACAGACTGGACGTGAGACACAAACCCACCAACACACTTTCTATATAGCCACATTATTCAATACACTTACCGTACAGCTGTATTAATGATAGGCTACTCTACAGTATCTTTTACAGGCCGTGTGGTTTGGTGACAGCTGTGTGGTGTAGCTCTGCATTTCGTTTCACACTTTTAATTTTGGTACTTATATTCCACCAATTAAATGTAGTTCCAGCAACTTAGGCCTGATTAACACATACTGCACCTGTGAGGCATGAGCAACGCGGAAAGTCTTGCTTTTCATTTCAGCACACATGTTAATTGGTCAGCGTTTTCATACATGCTGTGTTTATTCGGTGTGCCGTGTGCTTCACACAGCAAAATATACTGAAATTAGCCATTAAATTAATGAAAATAAAAACAGAAAATGGTATAAAACCCTATTTTTAAATTTAATTTACTGTATGATGAAATACCAGTTAAACATTCCGTGCTGCATACAGATTTCCCGGGTTGGTCTACCAGGTGTGAAATGTTTACTTAATCACAAGTCAAAATGCTGTTGAGGGTAAACAAACTATTATAAATGATATTTTTATTGAGCGACTGATGTGACCATTCATTTATCTGGAAAATTGAAGGTCTGTTTAACTTTCTTGATGCTCTGCTCCGCCGAACAAATACTGTATGTATGAAAGGCCAGAGCGTTCAAGCTGTACCGGAGTCTCGTATCCTGTGTCAGATGCATCGGCACATGTGAAATCACTCCAAACCTCCTGACTGACCATGTTTGATTTGCTTCATACTCTCAGGAAATAACGTCATTGTGCCGAACTGATAGTGTGTAAAATTTAAGCTTTCTATCTTCATTATTCAGAAATATGGAGGCTTTAAAAAGTGAGCGTGGCCCTAATTTTTTGTCTATGAATGAACACTATGGGAAAATTCAACCAGTCGCAAATGTTGAATTTTTGATGGTATCTGTAATTAATTTAATTTTCAGGGATTATTCTCACTCCTTACTTCTCACTGTATGACCATATTTAACCAGAGCATCAGATGAATTCAGTCAGCTTAGCCTACAAAACACGCAGCATATTATTATAAGTAAATTTACATATTCACAACACATATGGAACATAATATATATGTATATACATAATGCATGAGACGTGTTAATGTTACATACAGCTACCATTATACATATATGTATACAACTGTTATTACTACACTCTTATATACATATAAAACAGACATGGTGTGTATTACTGTAGGAGCTGCGGGAGCGTCTGTGGGATATCTGTGATAAGAGAAGGGAGGAGGCGATGGAGGAGAGAGCTGGAGTTATAGGAGACGGCTGGCTGAAGGATCACACTGCCCTGCTGATCAACCACTACTCCACTCTAATGCAGGTCAAACACACACCCACATACACACCCACACACACCCACACACACACACACACACTCATATAATACTCTCTGGGAGATCATACAGTCTGGTACAGACACAGGTTCCCTGAAGCTGAGAGATGATGTGAGGACGTCTGGTGTGTGTGCAGGTGGAGGTGGACAGGTTTCAGGACACTCTGCGTGTGCTGAGAGATTATTACACAGGTATGTACAGGAGTGTGTTACCTGAAGCACCTCAGGACTTCACCTGCCTCCCACTGCTGGACATCACCAACAACAACGGCAGCCAGCCGGACAGGACCAAAAGGTGAATTACTCTACATATCCCATAATATTACACTAAACATCCCATAATAGTACACTGCACATCCCATATTATTCAATGCTACCACTGTAGAACAGGCTCAGTTTATATCACAATACCTACATTTAGAGTCAGTTATTCATTCAGCCTAATGAGAAACTGTAGAACAGGCTCAGTTTATATCACAATACCTACATTTAGAGTCAGTTATTCATTCAGCCTAATGAGAAACTGTAGAACAGGCTCAGTTTATATCACAATACCTACATTTAGAGTCAGTTATTCATTCAGCCTAATGAGAAACTGTAGAACAGACTCAGTTTATATCACAATACCTACATTTAGAGTCGGTTATTCATTCAGCCTAATGAGAAACTGTAGAACAGACTCAGTTTATATCACAATACCTACATTTAGAGTCGGTTATTCATTCAGCCTAATGAGAAACTGTAGAACAGACTCAGTTTATATCACAATACCTACATTTAGAGTCAGTTATTCATTCAGCCTAATGAGAAACTGTAGAACAGACTCGGTTTATGTTGTGGGTGGAGTCTGGATAGGACAGTTATCATGTCATCTCTATAGTGTCCTCATTAGTGATGTTAAGAATAGAGGAACTCGTAGGGGAAGGTGTGAGGTGGTCTGTAGGGGATTGTTATGAGGTTCTTTAATGCTCAGTGTGTTGATGTACGTTGTTAGAGATTGTGTGTATGTTCTTGCAGCCCTTCTGGCCCCGCCCCTTCAGAGAGACTCACAAAGAGTGCTGGGAAAAAAAACACAGAGCCAGAGGAGAAGAAAACCAAAGTGTAAGAACACACACACACACACACACACACACACACACACACACACACACACACACGCATATATATATAGTCACTGCCAGAACAAAACCTCTAATTTTTATATATTTTTACCTGCTGCTGTTTAAACTGTGTTAATATTTCATAATGAACAAACTAACATAAATGGTCTAAAATGACTTAGAAATAAATTTTGTTTCATTAACTTACGTTGAAAGTTAATAATGTTCTTTATTTCTCCTGTAAATTTACTTCTTTAGAGATATTAAGTTTTTGCACAGCCACAATACAAATACATATACATGCTGTGTTTCTGTTTGTGCAGAGTTCCTCTGATTGGACGCAGGTCGCCCTCTACAGACCCCTCCAGGCTCCTGCAGGACATCCATCAAACTGCCCTCACTGCCATCACCAACATGGTAACAAACACAGTTCGAAGCCTCTGTTTCTGAACCAGTTTGAAACACCTTCTCTATGAGACTCAGTTTGGACCAACATTCACTGTCATCTCTGATGTCTCTGAATACAGTAGTACTGATTACTGATGTCTGTCCCAGTGTGTAACTGAGGAAGCAGTACTGAAAGCAGCATGTACTTCCATTACATACATATTACTAGTAATAAAAGCGAGAGCTGCGACGTTAGTGTGTGTGTGTGTGTGTGTGTGTGTGTGTGTGTGTGTGTTAGGCGTCAGTGGAGGTTCAGCAGGTGGAGATGGAGGTGAACCAGGAGGTTCAGCAGCAGCAGATGGAGAGAGAGAAAGCACTCTCTCAGGCTTCAGCCACAAACTCCGCCAAGAAGAAATCAGCCAAGAAGAAAGGTACCACAACACACACCACACACACACACACACACACACACACTCTTCCAGAGTATGAAACACACACACACACTTCCAGCTGTCATCCAGTAGGGGGCAGTATATTTCCCCACATTAGATTAGATTTCATTAGATTCAACTATTGTCAATACAGTATTATTTACATATAAGGTGCAGAAGGGTGGTATAGTGGTAAAACAATATATAGATATGCAAGTATAAATATAATATACACCTTTACAGAGTGAGTGGACAGTGTACACTGAGGTAGTAAGTCCTGTGAGAGCAGCATATGTAAAAGATAAGTATGCAGAGTAAACGTACTGTAACTGTTGGTGCAAAAATGAATAGAGCAGTAACAGTGCAGTGACTGCAAAGGTTAAAGTGGCCGTGTGGAGTTCAGCAGTTAAAGTCACAGTGTGGAGGTCAGCAGGGTCACACCCTCAGGGAGTCTGTGGTGGCCTGGGCTGCAGACACACCCCAGTCTGTGTGAGGAGTCAGCCCCTTCCATCCAGATCTTCACAGATCTCGTTGTGGGTTTCACACCATTCATGACTTGGGTGTGGGAACAAAGAGAGGTGGTCAGACTGTCCCAGGTGGTAGAGGGGTGTGGCTTTGGAGGCGTTAGCCACACAGGTGTAAACATAAACCAAACATCTTTGTCGCCTTGTGGTTCAGGAGACATTCTGATGGAACTTTGGAAGTACAGATCTCAGATTACTGTGATTAAAGTCCCCGGCAACCATAAAGCCTCCGTCCAGGTTCACAGTTTGCAGTTTGCTAATGGCAGCACAAAGAAGATAGGGAAGATAGAAGGGTCTGCACTTAATAATCAGGAATTTCAGATCAGCAGAGCAGTGGGTATCATCAGCGACGGAGTCTGTGCACCATGCTTTGTTTAGATAAATGCCAACACACTGTTATGTATTATTACTTAAATAAAGGCAGTCAGGGACGTTTGTTTATCAGTGGTATTAGTGCTCCCTGTGATCTAAATGTGTCTAACAGTCTGTATGTTTACATGAACAAGGACCCACAGCTCATTTCAGTCTGATAACAAACACAGAGAGAGACTGATGTAGTAACTCCTCCACTCACCCAGTCTGATAGTAAACAGATATAAACGGCTATACGTCTCACTGTCCACTCAGATCACTGAGACAGATGTTTATATGTAAGTTTGATCAGGGTCTATTTCACTGCATCGATGCTTTATTTTACTACAACCCAGCTTTCACTCAGCACTGACCAGGTCACCGCTTTAGAATCTGATTTCAGAGACGTGCAGGGCCTCCCTGGTTCTGCACGCTTAGACCTTGACTGTGAATAGTGAATAATCTGAATAATAATCTGTGTGGATTCAGCAGGTGAGCTACGTTTATTATGTAAAACACCCAAAGACATTCTTACTTTGCTAATTAAGTTTATTATTTTAAAACAAATAACAGATCAGTAGAAGAGACTGTTTGGTCAGTTTTAGCCTAAAGCTCCACAATAACAGCTGTACTTTGTGCATTTAACCACTAGGAGGCACTAATGTGCCCTGTTTTGTGAAAACTTCCAGTAATAAACTCTTTATTGCTTCCATTGTCATTGCTGCCGTGTGTGTGTGTGTGTGTGTGTGTGTGTGCTAAAGGCCCCCCGTCCCCGACCCAGGAGCCCACCCCTCCACCTCTGATAGAGGAGAGCCCGGAGGAGGTGCAGGGGAGAGCGGTGAGGAGCAGAATCAGACAGGAGTACAGCAGAGCACTGCAGCATGAAGGTACTTACAGACACATACATACGTCCTGTATGTGTTATATAAACAAAACCTCAGATCTCCAATCAGACACTGTACAGGAGCTCAACTCATAATACAGGTTAACTCAATGTAAATGGAACTGGAGTTTTTCAGTTATGGAAAATATTTTAAAAAGAGCGGAGATACAATATTTTTGTGTGTGACAGCTACAATATTGTAATAATAATAATATGATCATTTATGGAACGTATATATGCAAATATCTATATGTAACAGTAACATATATTCTATATGTATAAGTAACAATACAGTATGACACTAATAATAGTATGACACTAAGATACTATTAGTACCATATATAAATATAGGTGCACTTATCTATTTGGATTCATCTATATTTTTTAAAAAGTACACATATATATGTCAGCATTTCTCTGTGTGTGTGTGTGTGTGTGTGTGTGTGTGTAGAGGGGGCGGCGAGGCAGCGTTTGGAGCTGGTGAAGCTTCACGCTTTGTCCTTCGTCCACAGCGTCCAGCACAGAGCAGAACAGACCCACACAGAGATGCAGGAGTGGCTGGACCACCGCTTCACCTCCGAGATGGACAGGTCAGAAAACACAGAGAGAGACGTAACACAGAGAAAAAGGAGGGTTTACAACAGGCCTTTACAAACTTTTTCAGACCCCCATACACACCTTTGTGCAAAAAAAAGAGCCAAACCCAAAATATAATGCTGTTTACTGCTGGTTCTGGTTCTGGCTGGTCAGAGTCCAGATTTAAACCCTATAGTGAGTATTTGGTCTCACATTAAACTCAAACCAGCTCTGCAGTGTTTTTCAGCTGTGTGGAGCCGTCAGTGCTGAGTGGATCAGTACTGACTCTTCTTTCTGTAGAAGACTGTCTGAACATTCACACACTAAACTCCAACACTTAAAGAAATGAAAGTGTATTAACTCACTTTATCTGTGTTTGATGATTTGTTGATAAGACCACTAAAAGCTTAATTTTTGGGATGGGCCCTGTTTGTTTTGCGCTGGAGTGTAAAGGTAGTTTTGGTCCTGAAACCCACAAAACAACCACAAACAGTCCTTTAATCCCACTTTTACTCCATATTACTGTTCTTTAAACCAGCTAGAGCTGCAGCGAACATCACTACATATTTATTATTACACAAACACTGACATTGATCTGTACTTTCAGACACCTTCAGTATAAACACTTCAATACAGTTCATTAATACTCAGTTGGACACAGTGGGTCACGTCTCCACAGTCACGGTTAAACCACTGCTTTAGATCAGAGGAGAGGAGTAGAGGCTCAGAGGGCGTCTGTACTGTACTGGAATATGAATATAGCTGTATTAGTGTACAGCTGCACTGTCTGTGTGTGTTATGTCTTTTATGTGTATTTTTGTGTGTGTTTGTGTGTTACTGTGTGTGTGTGTGTGTTGTGTGTTCTGTGTGTGTGTGTGTGTGTGTGTGTGTGTGTGTATGTGTGTGTGTGCAGTATACAGCAGCTGTCTGAGGTGGTTCAGCACCACATCGAGAACAGTCGGAAGGTCCCTCACCAGCTGGTGCTGGACTGCACCGACTTCTTCATAGACGGGGAGACGCGGGTGTTACCCACTCCGCCCACTCCGCCCCGCCCACCACCGCTGGAACAAACCAATCACAGCACTCTCACCATCCTGCAGCTGCACGGTCTGCACGCCCAGCTGCACAAGATCGCCCCCACAGGTCTGGAGGAGCTCCTAACATTGAGCGCGTTTAGATGCACTTAATAATCTGATAACTGCAGAACATCAGATTTTGTCAGTAATCTGATCAACGTGTTTTCATGCACTTGAGTAATCAGATGATAGGGAAACTCCGGGTCTACATGAGTCAGACAGTAATCAGATTTCTGGTTTGCAACCAGCCAGTAAACTCACAGAAGGAGACGTGAAACTCATGAACGGTTTAAAAAAAAACACACCACACCACTTTACCTGAAAATATGAACATACATCGTCTAGAAGACGAAGAGTATTTAAATCCTTCATTCTGCTGAGAGTGTAGTCGGTTTTAGCATCGCTCCAAACTAAACTTGCATATTTACAGTTTTACCGTGTGAAGCCAGCCTTACGTTTAACACAGGAAAAAAGATCTTTAATAAAAAAAAAAGATCTGTAATTAAAACCGTTACATTCATCTGTTTTCTTTGTTTAAAGTTGTATTTATATAAATGTTAACGTCATGTCATGTTTTTTTAAACAGTTATTTAAAGACACTTAATGTCTGAACTTCAGATGAAATTTGGATGTAAATATTTCGACCTGGGCAGCACGGTGGAGCAGTGGGTAGCGCTGTCGCCTCACAGCGAGAATGGCCTGGGTTTGATTCCGGCCGGGTGACCAGGGTCATTTCTGTGTGGAGTTTGCCTGTTCTCCCCGTGTCTGCGTGGGTTTCCTCCGGGTACTCCGGTTTCCTCCCACAGTCCAAAGACATGCAGTCAGGCTGATTGGACATGCTGAATTGCCCCTAGGTATGAGTGAGTGTGTGATTGTGTATGTCTGTCTGTCTGCCCTGCGATGGACTGGCGATCTGTCCAGGGTGTATCCTGGCTTCCGCCCAATGACAGCTGGGATAGGCTCCAGCACCCCACCGTGACCCAGAAGGATAAGCGGTTTAGATGATGTTTGTATGTATATATTTTGTCCCCACTTTTCCTTCAGTGATGGGACATGTAAGTGAAAACCTAAGGCCAAAATTTTCACGTTTTATACACGTGACCACAGGCGAATATTTATCTAATTATCTGAGAAAGTCACACTAGATCAGATTTAACACAATTTCACACAATAACACTGTGTACTGCCTGTAGAGTTAGATCACTCAGAGGCAGCCAAACCTCTGTGTGTTGAGACATCACAATCACAACTTTATGGCTGTCTGGCTCACTACATTCAGGGGTTGAGCCTCAAACCAGGAAAGGTGGACATTCTGGTGTTCTTAGTAAAAAGAAGAAGTCCTGAACCTCAGTTAAAATAGTCTCAGTTTAAATCTCAGTCAGAGATATCAGTCAGAAAAATCATACACAATATCATAATAGCAGTCAGAAAAATCATAATTAGACATTTTCCCCAAATTGTTCAGCCTTATGACTCTAATCTGTGTGTTCTTCCTGTTCTATGTAGGTCTGGTGTCCAGTACCGAGCTCTGTAAGGTCCTGCAGGAGCTGACCTCACTCACTATGGGCTCTGATGCTCTACCTGAAGCCTGGATGAACCTCACAGACTCACAGGTGCAACACTGACCTCGCACATCTTACCACTGCAATAGTTGAAGAAAAAATCACCCCCCCCCAAATCCCCCTTACTCCAAATTGATCCAAATTGATCAGGTGTCTGAAATTTAGCATTGGAGCTAACAAGTAATGGAAGCTTATATCCCACCAATTAGCATGGTGCTAACGGTATGCCTAACTCATCACTCGCTTAAACATGTTAGTGAAGTTGGCTTCCTATTCAGCAGCTTCTTCTTTGAAGTATCTGTTCCACCTTAAATGGCCACAGTGTAACTGCTGCATGTATTTAAGGTGGAACGGAACATTCGTATTTTGCTTTCCTGAAACCTGAATTTCGTCTGTGCTTTAGTGCATGTTTACAGATATCAGTGTGTCGGACGGTGTGTTTTATGGTGCTGTGTGTGTGTGTAGGTCCAGGAGCTGGTGTGTGTGCTGTCTCAGGACCGTGAGGTAGTGGACTGGCGTCAGTTTTTACTGAGTGCGGCTCAGCCGTGGCCTTTACCCTCTCAGAACCAACTGCTGAAAACACTCAGACGCTTCAGAGAGAGAGACACTGCGGCCAGCGGAGTCCTTACACTGGAGCAATACAAGCAGGTATAAACACACAGAGGGGTCAGCTCTGAGACCTTCCGTCATGATACAAGGCATCAGATACTGGAAGACCACTAGGAATGGACTGTAACTTGGTGATAAACGCTGCTGTGATCGGCAGGGTGAGTGGGTCAGTGAGAGCTTTGTGTAATTAGGAGTTGTGTGTGGTTGTGCAGGTTGAGTTGTGGTTTTCCAGCCAGAGAGATGTTCCTGTTCCTGATGACCCCACTGAACCTCTGCCATTCGACCGGCTGGCCAACCTCAAGGAGGTACTGCGTAGTCTGTGTGTGCGGATATGTTATGATAGTCTTACTCAGAGTTAGAAATCTCAGTAACACTCATTGGCATAACCATCTCATAAACACGTCATGGAAGATGGTCTTATGATTTGTCCAGCTACAGTCGAGTTCAAACAGAATGGCATGTATAATGTCAATCAGCTGTAATGATAACATGATATTACTTGACATAAACTCATATGATGCGTCTATGTCCCAAGTGTCAAACACAGGGCCGGCGGGCCAAGTCCAGCCCGTGGTACAGTCCTATTCGGCCCGCAAAATTATTTAAATTTTCTATTAATATTAGCCCATTTCACCATGAACTGTACTACAGTTCCCAGCATGCACTGCAACATAATGTGTGCTCCCACCCCCTCAACAACAACCTACTGTACACTGGGGACATTTAAAGAAGTTTAACAGATTTGTGCAGCTAATATAATTTATTGTTTTATATAAAACAGTTCGGTTTGATTTCAAATGATTTTTGAATCATTTAAGTATTCAGTGCCTGTTTTTTGTCTTTGTAGTTTTGACATATTTTTAATAAGCAGTGGCCAGTTGGGTTCATCGAAAAACGTCAAGTAAAAATAAACATCTGGCCCACAGATTTGTTGAGATTTTGTTGAGAGCTGGGTTCGTGTAAAGCCATACTGACCTCTTTTATGTGTATGGACTTTGTGTGTTCATGTGTGCAGTTTTTCTTTGCGCTGTTTGCGGACTCTGGTTCATCCCCGGCTGTTCTGGACTATCTGACCATGCTGCTGTACTTCTGCTGCCATCCTGATCCAGCGCAGGGCTTCACCAGAGCACTCAGCATAGTGACCCAGCACAAACATCAGTACAGACACACCAGCCCCCTGCTGCAGGTACCCTACATTTAATCAGATGTTAACCACTAATAAATAACAGCATCACTAAACCTGTAGACAGTAACCAACACCACTAGTTATAGCTTAGCTAAAGACTCCAAACCACCCAGCAGTGATCAGCCTCTGTCTCTGTAGTCACTGCCCTACATGGACGGTGCTGAGGAGTGTGAAGCTGAGGAAGAGGACGAGTCTGTGCGTAAAGATGATGGTGTGTTGGTGGATGAGCTTCTTAGAGTTCTGAGCCACGGAGGAACACGAGTGACATCACACCACCGCATAGAGTCTAACAGCAGAGAGGAGTTACAGCAGGTACACCTTCATAATCCAGCTATACTCACTGACCCAATGTTTACAATTCTAACCTCACTGTAGCCCACAATTCAGTCTGAACCGACAAAATTCAGTCTGAAATGACAAAATTCAGTCTGAACTGACAAAATTCAGTCTGAACCGACAAAATTCAGTCTGAAATGACAAAATTCAGTCTGAACTGACAAAATTCTGTCTGAACCGACAAAATTCAGTCTGAACTGACAAAATTCAGTCTGAATACAACTGTAGCTCAAAAATTCAGTCTGAACTGACTGTAGCCCCACAAAATTCAGTCTGAACTGACTGTAGCCCCACAAAATTCACTCTGAACTGACAAAATTCAGTCTGAACTGACTGTAGCCCCACAAAATTCAGTCTGAACTGACAAAATTCAGTCTGAACCGACTGTAGCCCACAAAATTCAGTCTGAACTGACAAAATTCAGTCTGACTGACAAAATCAGTCTGAACTGACTGTAGCCCCACAAAATTCAGTCTGAACTGACAAAATTCAGTCTGACCGACTGTAGCCCACAAAATTCAGTCTGAACTGACAAAATTCAGTCTGAACTGACAAAATTCAGTCTGAACTGACTGTAGCCCCACAAAATTCAGTCTGAACTGACAAAATTCAGTCTGAACCGACTGTAGCCCACAAAATTCAGTCTGAACTGACAAAATTCAGTCTGAACTGACAAAATTCAGTCTGAACCGACTGTAGCCCACAAAATTCAGTCTGAACTGACAAAGTTCAGTCTGAACCGACTGTAGCCCACAAAATTCAGTCTGAACTGACAAAGTTCAGTCTCAACTGACTGTAGCCCACAAAATTCAGTCTCAACTGACTATAGCCCACAAAATTCAGTCTGAACTGACAAAATTCAGTCTCAACAGACTGTAGCCCACAAAATTCAGTCTCAACCGACTGTAGCCCACAAAATTCAGTCTGAACTGACAAAATTCAGTCTTAACCGACTGTAGCCCCACAAAATTCAGTCTGAACTGACAAAATTCAGTCTGAACTGACTGTAGCCCCACAAAATTCAGTCTGAACTGACAAAATTCAGTCTGAACTGACTGTAGCCCACAAAATTCAGTCTGAACTGACAAAATTCAGTCTGAACTGACAAAATTCAGTCTGAACCGACTGTAGCCCACAAAATTCAGTCTGAACTGACAAAGTTCAGTCTGAACCGACTGTAGCCCACAAAATTCAGTCTGAACTGACAAAGTTCAGTCTCAACGGACTGTAGCCCACAAAATTCAGTCTGAACTGACAAAAAACGGACTGTAGCCCACAAAATTCAGTCTGAACTGACAAAGTTCAGTCTGAACTGACTGTAGCCCACAACATTCAGTCTGAACTGACAAAATTCAGTCTTAACGGACTGTAGCCCCACAAAATTCAGTCTGAACTGACAAAGTTCAGTCTCAACTGACAAAGTTCAGTCTGAACTGACTGTAGCCCACAAAATTCAGTCTCAACGGACTGTAGCCCACAAAATTCAGTCTGAACTGACCAAATTCAGTCTTAACGGACTGTAGCCCACAAAATTCAGTCTGAACTGACAAAGTTCAGTCTCAACTGACAAAGTTCAGTCTGAACTGACTGTAGCCCACAAAATTCAGTCTCAACGGACTGTAGCCCACAAAATTCAGTCTGAACTGACAAAGTTCAGTCTCAACTGACAAAGTTCAGTCTGAACTGACTGTAGCCCACAAAATTCAGTCTCAACGGACTGTAGCCCACAAAATTCAGTCTGAACTGACAAAATTCAGTCTTAACGGACTGTAGCCCACAAAATTCAGTCTGAACTGACAAAATTCAGTCTGAACTGACAAAGTTCAGTCTGAACTGACTGTAGCCCACAAAATTCAGTCTCAACGGACTGTAGCCACAAAATTCAGTCTGAACTGACAAAAATTCAGTCTTAACGGACTGTAGCCCACAAAATTCACTCTGAACTGACAAAATTCAGTCTGAACTGACAAAATTCAGTCTTAACGGACTGTAGCCCACAAAATTCACTCTGAACTGACAAAATTCAGTCTGAACTGACAAAATTCAGTCTTAACGGACTGTAGCCCCACAGAATTCAGTCTGAACTGACAAAGTTCAGTCTGAACTGACTGTAGCTCACAAAATTCAGTCTGAACTGACAAAATTCAGTCTGAATACAACTGTAGCTCAAAAATTCAGTCTGAACCCAACTACAGCCGATGTTTCGGTGTAATTGTGTGTTTAGGATCTGGTGAAGGTCTTTAAGGAGTTGGGCTTTGATGCGGAGGAGAAGATTCCATTCTCAATGCTATCCCAGCATCCGTTCCTGCAAGACCTGATGGAAGGCTCTTCACAGTATCTGCTAACAGTGAGTGCTGTAACACACAGACTCTTGAAAGTGATACACAAATACAGTTCTTCATAAAAATAAATTAAAAACTGAGTTAACTGTGTCTGCTTTTAAGTTCATTTTTTCATGCTACATTAATAATACATTTAAATATTTTAGAATGAAGCGTTTTTGTGAACAGTTTTTGATGCTGCTGTTTCCCTGCAGGATATTCACAGACTTCTACACATCCCGAAGAGTGATGGAGAACCTTCAAGCTTCACCACATCATAGACTCGCATTCACGTGAACACAGAGAGCTTCAGGATAAAGAAAGGACTTCCAAATCCATTAGTCACAAACACAGGAGCTCACAGGCTAAACAGAAACATGAATTACACAAATTACAGTAGAATTAAAATTACAAATTGCAAATTTCTCTGTAATGCTCTCTGTAATGTTACTTAAATATGTTATTATATATAAAACAATTGTTCATATTTCCTAAACCCATCTTTAGCGGTAAACTGTGCTGATGTAAGATGTTCTACCAAAGAATATTAGTAGTTGAATATATGGTTCTGCTGTTATTCCTCTCTGCTGGTTTGTGGTGGATCCTACATATTCTGAGAACCAGAAACAACACAACAAAAACCCTTCAGTAAACCCTTCAGTCCTTCAGTAAAACACTAACCTCTGTTTATTTGAATTGTTCATATGTATTTGGTTATCTACACATATGTCATTTCTATATTTCAGAAGTGCAGCTCTTGCCTTCAGTCAGTAACCTAGTTGTAGCTGGAGCTGTTCTAGCAGGATCTGCAGTTGCTAAACTGGTTCTAGGTTTTACTGATAAAGACACAGTAAAGTGATGCCAAATACTGAACATACAGATAGAACTGAACTGTATACATGAATATTCTCTGTACTCTACACAGCTGTAAACTTATAAAATATAAACACACAATCTGTCATGTGTTCTGATCTGGTCTGTAGCTGATATATTGTACACTGGAAAATGTATGCTATTACTGTTAGCACAGAATTAGCCTGATTATTCAGCTGGTTTTAACCTACTGACAACATTAGTATCATTGCTGTGTTTAATGTTGAAAATGAAAATATTACGATAAAATGTAATAAAATAAAATAAAAAAATTACAATCAAACAAAAATGAAAGCAAATTCTACTCTTGTTTAATAACACTGATAGTAGCAAAGCAGTTAGATTTACAAGTGAAACTGTGTAGAAGTAAAATGAATATAAATTACACAAATTTATCGCAATAATCATCAGTGATATCAGCATCAGGAAATATAACCCGTCCTGTAATTTACACGGGTCATTACCTGTCCTCTGGCCCGTTTCCTCCTGATTTAATGGAGGACAGAGTGTAGATCCAGTCCACACAGCAGCTTAGATTGAAAGTGTTGGGTGACATCACAGCTAGAGAGATTTTAAAAGAGTGGTTAAAATGAAAACACAGAAATACACAAAAGTACCTTCTTATCATTTCTATAAAAAAGGCAAAAAGAGAAGACCAGGAGTCAGAGGTCAGAGTGTAAGACTGTAAATTTACTTGAAGAATCATGTCAGCCTTACAGGCATGACCCAGCGTTACTGACCTCTCCTCCCCTTCTGCATCTGTGGACACCTGTGGAAGGCAGGTGTGATGCACATCAGAGCGGTGAGAGGAAGTGGGTGAGGGAACACCCACTTTCTCTCTCTCTCTCTATTTCTTTCCCTCTCTGTCTCTCTCTCTCTCTTGCTCCACTCCCAGGACAAATATACAGATACAAATATGCAGATGTTAATCAAATAAGTCAGGTACATGATTACTTATTTATTACAATAAAAGAACATCTATCAACACATCTAAGATTGATCTCTGAAACAGTAAGGTAGGGTCAAAGGACAAACAGCTCACAACCTGTTTACAGTAATCACAGGTTGACTAATGCTAAGAACTGAATGTATTTCAATGTATTTCAGTGACAAACAATGGAACCAAAGCTGCCACTGTAAAAAGCAGCTTTTCACTGTTTTCACAGATTTTTTAGAAGGTGATATAAAACTTAACCTCAAGAGAGAAATTTGTTTTCATAGTTTTTCACGAAGCTGAGCTACAGCAGCTTGAACAGAGATTCTGTGTCTTTCTAGGGGTCCAGAGGGTTAAATGGGAACCTCCCCAAATGTCACACCTTAGTCTTCATCAATCACTTTGTTTTGGTTAAGTGGCCAACACCGAAATCTTTATCGCAATAAGTATAGGTAATATAAAAGATCATATCTCTTTTTATCTCTAACCTGTTTGTAGATGCCTCCCTGGATGCTCCTCAAAGGCAGAGCGTACTCCATGACACTTCTGGTTTTCACTCTATCTACTGGGTATTCGTACCCACCAGTGTGAACACCAATCAGCTCACAGGACTCGTTAAAGACTGGAGAGCCAGATGAACCATGTAAGAAGTAGGAATAGTAGGTGATCCAGGACTCATGGCAGTGCCACTTCTTTTCTTCACGTCTGTTTTTGACTATATGCATGTATTTTGGGTTCTGCTTAAGGAATGTCTGAAAAGCTTGATCTCGTTCTGCTTTTTGAATGATGAAGCAGAAGTCCAGCCTCTTGATCCCACCTTCAGGGTGACCAATAATGCAGGCTCCTCCCGAGACCTCAGGTATGTTGTTTCTCCAGGCATGCCCCTCACGGGTCCAGAGTAGTCCGGTATATTCTACACCTCTGTTCAGCTCCAGCAGGGCAAAGTCCACATATTCATTGTTTTCAATCCCATGACAGACAGCAACAATTTCCTCCTTCACTTGCACTTCAGTGATGTCGCTGTCTGGGGCTTCATAACCAAACACAGCAGT
>NW_023494806.1:28837209-28899709 GCF_904425465.1 Colossoma macropomum | reverse complement strand
AACATTATCTCCTCTTGACTACAGTGATGTGATGTACAAATATGCACCCTAAAACCTTCACATTCAGTCTATCACTCAGCTCTGAGATCCATCACCCCTACAGCACTCATCACTGCTCACTCTATGGAGTAGGCTGGTTCTCTCTGGCTGTATGTCAGGAAACACTCTGGCTTTTGTTTATTTATAAAGCACTTATTGGTCATATCATCATATATCACATCAATGCTCAATGTAAATAACAGAAATGATCAAACTCACTTCACTGACTGTATAAGCCTTCAGGTACCGAGAGCTTTTACTGAACTGTGAAAATCTGTTTTTAGCTGCAGAGCATCAACGAACTGAAATTACAGGGAACTCTAAAACTCTAAAACTCTAAAACTAACCACCTCCACTCAGCCTGCAACCAGTACTTCATCTGAACTGGTACCTATTTGAGTTTGGTTTGTTTTACTGTTTTTGCTTTTATTTATTTATTTATTTTTATAATTATGTTTATTTTTACCTATTTTAAATTGTGTAATGATTACTATGTTTGTTTTATCTCTTTTTACTGGTTTGATTTTTTCTATGTTTATTTCAGTCTTTATTACTCTTTTCAAACCCTCTTCTCTGTTCTAATGCTTGGCTACTTTGCAAATGAGGGTCACCCTCGAGGTACTCTGAGTTTAAATAAAGGTTGATTCACTGATTGATTGATTGATTGATTGAACCGTGCCATAAGTGCATTTTCAGGGACCAAACCAAATTTAGATTTTGTGTTTTTCAGGGGGTCCAGGAGGTTAACCGGTGACCACCCCATATTTCTCCCCTTGGTTTTCATCACTTTTGTTTTGGTGAAGATCTTTATAGGCGTACATAGACAGCATGAAAAATCACGTCTCTTCTTATCTGTAAGTTATTAGAACATACCATCCCTATCTCCACGCTGTTCAAAGATGTCTTCCAGGATGCTCCTCATGGCGAGAACGTGTTCTACGACACTCCCAGTTTCTCCTTTGTAAGTAAACACAGCCACCAGTGTGAACATCAATCAGCTCACAGGACGCGTTAAAGACCAGGGAGCCAAAAGAACCATAGAAGAAAGAGGAGCTGTAGGTGATCTGGGAGTCATGGTGTTGCCAGTTCTCTGTAATAGATTTCTGGGTAATTATATGGATGTATATGATTATATGGATGTATATGATTATATGATGGAGTTGCTTGATCTCATTCTACTTTTTGAATGATTTATGATTCCTTTGTAAACATCATTACTGTAGATTTGGCAGACAGACTTCACACCTAGCCTTTGTTAGATCTGTATCTCTATAAAGCTTGTACTTTTTTTGCTCCCCAGCTGAAGGTGTTTTTCTGAAGGCCATCAATACACGAGAGGTCTGCGTTTACTGTGAAGTTCCCAAGAAACTGCAGAAAGTCTAGCGAACCTTTGCGACTCAACTGTCCACATTCTGCATGAGGGTTTGTGTTTAATGAGTAACATATGTCCATACTTTCTGTCCATTGCCTTATAAGGTCATGAAATGTACACCTGAGTAAAGTGTATGTACAATATGTGCAATAGAAGCAGGTAGAGGAGCACAAAGTTTGGCCTGCTCCTCTTTATGTGTCAAATTAAAATTTTAAATAGACTAAACCTTCAACTTATGTCTGAGTTTGAGGCCACAGCAACACAGATAGAGACAGTAGTCACTCCGAGTTTGAGTTTTCAAATAAATTTCAGGGCAGAAGTTCAATAAATATTGAAAAGAAAAGTGCAGATCACAAACACATTCATTCAAAACAATAATATACTCTGCATAAACATTGTCCAAAAATTTAATCTACATTACCAAATCCAGTAAACATATTAAATAATCACCATTTTCGGCCGTGGTTTGCAGTGGATTTCCAAGACTAATGTTCTTCACTCCAGCTGTAACTAAATAAATAAGGTCAGTGGATCATTTAAAACGGAGACATTCAATTCAGCTTGTTTAAATCTTCCCTTTTGGCTTTGAAATAATGAAACAGGATATTTTAAACAATAATATACAAGCTACAGAGGCATCATGCGATATTTCTGCTGGTGTTCAGGGAACAGGAGGTTTAGTGAATGATTAAAGTTTAAGCCCCTGATACACTCAGAGTTAAAGCACTGAGAACCTTCATTAAAGAAAAAGATGGACTCTGAAGTTCCTCAGCTAAGATTTGCTCTTTGCTTTACAATCAGATATGTTTTTCTTCTTTATGCTCTTTACAGTTCAAGCTTGGCCTGATTCTAGATGTTTTCCAAAAACCAAAAACAAGGAATATTTTTATTGAAATGATATTTTCTACCTCAATATCAGTTTGAAACTCCTGAATCTCTAAAACCCATCAGAGCTGTTGTTACTGAGAGAAACATTTAATAAAAAGTTTCAAAGGTTTAATACCTTTTAGTAACATTACAGTAACACTTTACAATACTGGTCCACAAATAAGCATGTATTAATACTTAACTAATGCTTTCATCACAGTGAATTACTGCATAAATTAATACTTTATTATTTATTTTTTTATTAAAATGAGAAATTAACATATATTTACATCATAACTTTACCTGGTGGTGCTCATCATCAGTAATGCTGGGTGTAAATAAATCAGACTATATATAAATATATTAACTAATGATACTGAAATATAAAACATATAGGATTTGAAATTAGTTAATGATGATGATACATATTTTTCTCTTTGCATTGCAGTTAGAAATGGGCTTGTTTATCATGTAACATACTGGTTTGCCTTTAGCAGATTACATTATTATTAAGACATTCTTTAATAGTGTGAACATGTTTACTACCTTTTTTGAGAGAATATATGGTGTTATTAGTTATAAGCCTATCATTTTAAAAATGCATAAATATGTTAAGAATTTGCAGATTTATCGTCACATACTCACTTTTTTCCTGCTCCATCATTACAGAATAAGTAAACACACAGCACAGCATGTGATCATCAGAGCTCAACCACAATTAAAAACTGTAATATTGCATTTTGCTAAACATGTTTAACTTTTCCTGCAGATTAGTGTAATGGTTATTAGCCTATAATTTGCGTTAACCTACATCATCTCCAAACAGACATTATACATTATAGAAAAGATGTTAATTAATATATCAGGTCATGGTATTAATTAACAGAATGTGTTAAAAATATTAATGGCTCTGACTTTTTTATTAAAGGCTCTGACTGAGTCTTTATTAAAGTACACACTTCATTATCTCCTGATGTGTAAAGTATTAGTCTGTGCATTAATTCACTGTGATTAAAGCATTAATTAAGCATTAATAGATGCTTGTTTGTGGACCAGAATTGTTTAAACATCGAGTTTAAACCTGGGTTTTGTACACATTAACAATAATCATTAAATAAAATTAACTGATTAATTAAAAACTGTTTCAAAGACATCACAAATGCATATTTCCGAGTTAACACAAAATATTTTCAGTGCAATTTACTTAGGTGATGATGCTGCATTATAAAACAGTTACTGTGGTTATAAGAAATCTGGCTGTGTTAAATTTTAGTTTAGATGAACAAAATTGACATTTTTATATCAATTCACAGCTCAAAAACACTTCAGCTTCTACTCTCTACACTGCAGCTGCTGAGCAGTGAATGTTTATATGTTAAAAATTAAAAACACTGGATCTGCTGTTTCATTCTGGTTGTAGTGTTCTGTAAAAGCTGAGCTCCACATCTGCTTCATTTCACTGCAGCAGTTACTACAAACACATCTAATGAATGTAAGTAAATTTCACTACCTTGTTTTTGAGTGGATGGTTCTCGTGTTCTCAGGAACTTGTGGAATGTATGAACCTGAGTAGATACATGAAGTCAGGATCATCCAGCACAGTTTCCGGACAGTCTAACATTAATTCACTAACAGACAGCAGTTTCAAATTAAACCCTGTAAAAAGAGATTCTGTGTTTTTCAGCCAGAGGAACTACTGTTATCATGTAGAGTGAACTGAGCAGCCATTACAGCTAAATAAAGTTCAATAAAAACTTCAACAAGAAAACTTATATATAAGCTGGTTTGATCAGTGAAAAAAGTTTTTCCAAAACAAAAATTTCGGTTTGCGTCTCACAAGACCACAGGGCCCTTCTTCTATAAGGCGTTTCCTCCACAAGGCATTTCCTCTACAAGGCACTCCCACTGCAAGGCACTTCCACTAGGAGAGAGGCCTATGCAACAAATGTGTGTAGTCTGTGCCGTCTAGTGTGTCTGTAGTGAACTGCAGTACAGCTCTTCATTTCTGTTGTTTTATCATTCACACACTGAGGAGACGAGGACATACCAATTTCTTGCATTATTATTATTAATTAGTTTTTGGTGTCAGTGTACAGTATTGTGCACTGTACATTGTCTCATTTAGATCACTCCAGCAATAATCTTAACTTTAGTGTTCCGTAGGTTTAGTACACTTATTACAATTAAATTACAATTAAACAATTAGACATTAATCTGAATTGTTTAAAAACATCATAGTGCCAAGTAGCCTGTTTATACCTTTGCCAAATTTAGAATAAATTTGTGTACCTAAATAATACATTTCACAGTTTGCACTGATATTCCATTGTGCTTACTTATATAAACAGATAACAATTTAATGCTCTCTGAACACCAAAGCCATGAATGATTACAGGCCGTAGTTTGCATGTGGAGCCAACAGGTCTATAGATAGTGCCATTCATTTGACTCTTTTCTACATCCTGCAACACCTGGATGGCCCTACACTTATATAACCTGTGTGCTGTTTATAGACTTCAGCTCAGCTTTCTAGACCATCACTCTTGCCTGTTGTGAATGGTGAACTACAGTGAATGGTGCAGTGTGCAGAGAAAGTCATCAGCTGTTGGCTCTCCACCCTCAAAGATCTGTACTCATTTAGGATGAGGAAGAGGGTGAGGAAGATGACGGCTGACCCCTCACATCCTGACCACTCTCTCTTCCAGCAGTTTCCATCTCAGTGGTGACCAAGACTGATAACTCTAAAGACCAACTGCAACCTCCACAGAACATCATCGTCCTGAACAAGGAGCCTCCTCACATCCCTCTGCTTTAAACTGCTGCACATGGTCTTTATTACACAAACTGTACTGTTCATAACCACTGTATATCGAACAAGAGCCTCTTCCCCTCTCTTCTACTGTGGTCAGTGCACATATGCAGTTTAAATTATTGCAATAAATATAATGTATAAATATGTTTACACTTAGATTTTTATTTGCTGCTCAATTCTCCTAGCTGTACATACTGCTAAATAATTCAGTACTAGAGTATTTGGTTGTATCTGTACTTATCTCCCATTACACATTATTTTACTTGCAATTTGTTTGCATACTGTTTACTTTCTGTTTATATGTAATATAACTTTTCTACTTGTGTTTCATTGAATTTAATTTCATGGTGAAACCTGCTCTGGTGAACTAAGATTCTGATTCTGATTTTAAGCTAAATATGTCATCACTGACATTATTTTAGAGCTAATAGATTATAATTCCAGAGCTAGCAGCGATTAGTATTTTCATAGAACTGTTTTTTCATGTTTTGACAGAAACTTGTAAGGAAAATGATGAAGACAAACTGCTGAATGGGCCACAGAGAGTAGAGTGTGAAAGTGGATTGCAGGTGCACCCGGCAACATGCAGTCCAGTTTCTCAGACTGCTATGACTTTCAGCATTGCTACCAAACAGGGTGTTCAGTCTTACCCACAAAGTGGTGGTGTGACTGCAGGTTGTCATTCTGAACAGTGTAGCTCACCTGATTCTCCTCCTCAAATTGTTTCCCTCTCATCATGTCTGCTCACTTTTAGCCAGTTTGAGGACTGCAAGATGAGAGGGAACAAGACCATAACCTGATTCACTTCACTGTACAATCCCCTGGTTCAGAGACAGGCAGTGACCACAAGGACAGTGAAGAAGGGGTCACCTGACGCTGTAGAATCACTGAATGGCTGCCTGGAGGCTACAGAATGGGGTGTCCTATGTGAAACCATATGATGAGGACACTGATGCCATAACATCATGCAGCACTGACTACATCAACTTCTGTGTGGACTCATACCCTCCAAGACTGTCCAGTTGTTTTACAACAACAAACCCTGGGTCACCAGTGACTTGAAGTCCCTGCTGAACCAGTAGAAAGGAGCATTTAGGGCAGGAGACGGGGAGGAACTTAAGAGGGTACAAAAAGAGCTTAAAATAGGTTTAAGAAGGCCAAAGAGGAGTACAAGTCTAAGCTGGAAAAGAAATTGGAGCTGAACAAAACTTGGGATGTGGGAGAGGCTTAAAGGACATTACTGGCTCCAGCCAACGCAGCTCTATTCCAGCAGAGGGAAAACATGAATAGGCGATTGAGTTAAACCAGTTCTTTGTGTGGTTTGACGGAGGCTCCTCTCCTGCTCCATTGTGTCTGTCTCCTTCGTAGATTAACACACCTACACAACTACGCCATGGACCATCCACAGCCTCACCCTCCTCCACCACAGCCATTCACACTTGTGACCATCAGCAACCACTGTCTGCAATGGACGCCTCTCACCCACTCCCCACAACTGGAATGTCCAGTGATGGTACATTCACTGCTAATCAGGTGAATATTGAACTGAAAAAACTCAAGCAGAGCAAAGCAGCAGGACTTGACGGCACTGAACCTAGGGTGCCGAAACTGCATGCAGAGCAACTGTGTGGAATTCCCTGTGCCTCGTACGAATTAGTAATTCTTTTTTTCCCTTTACTTTTTGTGGTATGATCATATCATTTTTGATGGCTGAATAAAAAGTGACTGAATATGCAGAGCTCCAAATAAATTGCTAAATTTGTAACTGATGTTTTTGTTTTTATTATCAATTAATTAGAAATTCCTTTTTGTCTTGCATCTGAGCAGCGGTCTCATTTCCTGTTCTTGTGTCTTACTCTTAATAAACATAATTTGTGTAATACACATTAAATTTGCTGTTAAGAACCTGCTGCTGTATTTGTGTCATTATAACACACTACGTACATATTCCCAAGGCATATATTTCACACCACACCATTGTTTTATGGCCTGACCCTAGACCAGCTCATAACAGGGTCTGCAGTTTACAAAGTGAACTCCTGAATCCAGCAGAAAGCAGCTCCACTCCTGAATCCTGTAGGTCATTGTGACTGAGGTCCAGATCTTTCAGGGAGGAGTTTACTGACTTTATAGCTGATGTGTGTGTTTTCCCACAGGACATTGTTGTTAGATTACAGGCAGCTAAGTCAGATTAAATACAGTACAATGTACAAGGACAATCAAAAGCAGGGGAAGTAGAATGGAGTGATGTTACTCTCATTTTACTTTTTTACCACTGTCATTTTACTGTATTTGTAAGAATTTAAAGGTGTACATATTGCACATTTCTCTCTTGTTTTAAATTGTTTTAAGTTGCCGGGCTACCATCTTGAGAGATGTTCAGGGCTATTTCCCCTTTGACCCAACCTGGAAGAACACCTGTCCAGACCAGTCCGGCACTCTTCACTTCTGTCTGCTTTGCTTTGCTTTGTGACTGTTTGATTACACTTTGAAAGCTTGGGGAAAGTAAGGGACGGGTGCCATGTTATTTTGGTTACCTTTTCTCCTGGTTAAGGTAGGGAGTTAGGGTAGCCTATATGTCTTTGTTTCTTTTGTTTTCAGTTCAGTTAAGAGTGAAATCATTAGTAGTTTTGTCTGTTATTTTGGCGAGTGCTCATCCCTGAAGCAATCACCTCAACTTGTCTGAGCTATGAAGAAAATAAACCTGTCATTTTCTGGTTTAAATGGTGTCCGGTGTCAGGTCTGGCAGCAGGTCTGGGGAGAGAGCCCACTCTCACTCTCTGTTAAGGCCTGACCCTAGACCGGGTCGTAACATCTTTTACATTAATGGTTGCAACTGTAACAACTGCAATTTCCCTCTGGGATCAATAAAGTATTCTGATTCTGATTCTGATGTTGCAGCAAACATGATAGTCAACAGGAACTGGTTACCATTTTTTGTAAAAGTCCTAAAGATTCCTAAAAGTCCTGACCAAGGATGATCATGAGCTACACTCAATACTAAATTCTGAAACACAGACGGTACAACAATCTGGTGAACTGTGTCTTGAACGTTTGCTTGAGGGGCCCATTTACGCATTAAAATGTCATTGTCTAAAGAGAAAGCTACCTGCATCTTCTCAATATCCTTATGATCACACACAGAAAGAAAACATTTAGACAAACTGCCATCAAGCTTTTGAGCTGAAATGAGCTGTTTTCGAGTAACAGAATTTGGGGATAAAAGTGACACATCTATTACATTTTCTCTAGAAGTGGCTGGTTGGGGAGAAACGAACAGCTCATCATTTGTTAAAAAAGAGTCAGAGAGGTCTACTACATCCATTGTATGTTTAGCTTGGACCCACATGACTGCACAAGCAGAGAAGACATCTGAAACATTTCTGTCAGCTCAATCTGGAGTACATCATAGGAGTACTTGGGCTTACTTAAAACCACTAAAGAGGAGCAACCTTCCCGCCAGCTAGATTATTTCCAAGAATGAAGTCCACTCCCTTATCAGGTTACCAGTCACTAAGTCGGAATGTAAGTAAACATCATGAAGGTGCACTTGAATATAACTCATCTGTAATCCTTGGCAAAGAGCATATGAACCAGTAGAGGTTTTATCTCACAATGATAAAACACCTTCACGAATAAACGACTGCGCAGCCACAGTGTTACATAGTATGACATTTGGCTGGCCTAATTTATCCCTGTGAGACACTGACCCAGCAAAGATAAAAGACCGGTAACATTCATAAGGGGATACAGCCGCTTCTGGAGAAACTGACTTTACAAAACCCACCGCTTTTGGCTGTTGCTTTTTCTCCTGGTGCTCCTGTTTACTTTTTAATGCATAACATTCACTAGCTATGTGTCCTGGTTTGTGGCAGTAATAACATTTTACTGAGGCCAAGTTACAATCTGGTGATCTGTTTTTGCATGGCAGGCTGGTTATAAAACTTGTGTCACTTGTGTTCTCTGAGCTCGGCTTAAAAAATGACACTGCTTTTGTGCGTTAACACAAACTCATCAGCAAGTACTGCAGCCTGAGAGAGAGTTGATACGAGGTTGTGGGCTAAACTCCTTGACCCTCAGTTCCAATTCCCGCAGTCGAATTTCTTTTTCCATATCCAGCTCCATTCGTTGGATAGACAGCTTGAGCTCCATCTCTGCCTGCCTCTGCTCTGCCCTCTCCTCTCGTTCCAGCTCCCACCTACAGGCTCTCTCATGTGAGCTTTGACCCATAACTCGGACAACCCTGCAGAGAGCGGGTCAAACTGTGTGCTGGGTGTTTAGGAGAAACTATTGTCCGTCGCTGCAACAGGGGTCACTGGCTGCTCCGAGTGCTGAGCAGAGGTATCAGCTGCTGGAGGCAAAACACACAGCTCTACAAGCCTTTCAATAACAAATTGTTTAATTTCTCTCTTTACTAAATGTCATGCCACAAAAATATTAAAATGTGTACTTATCTGCATCAGATGATCCTTTCTACAACTACTCAATTTTTCTAGAGAGGGAGCACTTAAAAACGAAGCTAAATCAAATTGCTGAGCCATAACAGATATATGGACACTATGCTCCAACGAAGAGACTAGACCACTAATAGCAGTAATAACCAGGTATCAGTACCAAATAATATTACTTATGCCTATACCAAACAAACGTCCCAGCTGGTTCGCACTACACATGTTCACATCAAACCATAAACAAAACACAGGGATAAAGGATCCCGGACGAGCATCCACATGTTACGACCCCACAGGCAAGTCTAGGGGATAATGGGTTCAGTAACATATAGTTTAAGATGTGACATTTGGAGCACGAACCAGGAAGAAGCAAGACACGAATCGGTTTCTGTTTTTCTTTTTTTTCTTTTTTTACCATTTATTGCATGATAGGATCACAGTGAGACCTCTAAAAACTAGACTATTTACACTATTAACAATATTTTCAAAATGGCAAATATGCTTGCTGCTAAAGAGGACGAGATTCTGGACCTGGATGGTGCTAAAGGAAAGAAATCAACAAAACAAATAAAGAAAAACACTACCCTAGCTCTTTAATTTAGGTTCTCACATACCAGCAAAACAAAATAAGAATAAGATTACCTCATAAATGAATGGATGAATGGTTTAAAACTTGTTTTGAATGGTTTTTGATTAGGACATAAACATCATCAATAAGCTGTCATAATACATAAATAAAAGGGCAACAGTGACTTGTTGCCTCCCAAATAGTGGATTGCAAACATTTTCTGGGTGATTGGCTACTTTTGGGGTAAAAGAAAAATACACACAAAAAAAAAAATCTTTATAAGGGTACTATGACATATTTACATTTCACTGAAAATAATTTACATTCACCAGTAGCACTTTATAATGAGATTACTTACATATCTCAGAGTTTATCAATAATTTATAATTAGTTTATTATTGTTTTTTTTTTGAGAGAATATGATGGTGTGTTTGAGAGAGAATGACTGGATATGTATGAGAGTTTGATGGTGTGTGCGAGAAAATATATGGTGTGTTGGATTCTTCCATGCTTCCTCTTCCAAAACATTAGAATTAAGCTGTTATAACTCATGAAAAGGGCAACAGTAAAACTTGTTGCTTCCTAAATAGTGGGCTGCAAACATCCTGGCTGACTGACTTTTTTGGGGGGTTAATCAGAAACTATAGCAGAAATCCATTTCAATTAAAATCTCTCTCAATCAGCTTAGATCCTGTACTGAAAGAACAGCAGATAAGAAGGCAGGATATATTTGCAAGAAATCTTTCCTAATCATACAACACGTAGGCAACACACTTGCTATCTTGCTTTCTTTTAATCTACTGTTTTAATAATGTAATTTCTCATTGCTGTTATTTTCCTTCCATACTATGGCATTTGTGAATGAAAGTCATGGAGAGTCTCTGATTTAGACTGTTTTTCTCTCCAAGACATGTTGGATGTTGGGAGGGAGAGGTGAATGTATTAATATTTCCCTTTCCACTTGTGTACAGTAACATCATCAAAAATTAGATTAAACATTTAACATTTTCATGGAATGTTTAAGTGACATGAATCATGCTTAAAATGAACAGATTTTAGGTGGCCTTTGATCAATCAAATCAATAATAATCATTTTCATAGCAATGTGATTTTCTGAATAATTGAATAAATTTTCATTTCCTCTCTGCTTTCAATGATTTTACTGCCAGCTCTGCTGATATACTGAGTGCTATATACTATAACTTACTGCTGAATGAACTTGTTCTTTTTTTGTTCGTTTTCAAGTTACTTTTAGAAATTCTTATATTGTTAGCTGAACAGTAGAATTTTATGCACCAACAACCAAGAACACCTGAGTTTTCCTGTTTACAGTGTGAACTCTTCAGTCCAGCAGACAGCAGTTCCACTCCTTAAATCTGGATGTCCTTGTTACTGAGGTCCAAATCTTTCAGGGAGGGGTTTACTGATTGTACAGCTGTTCCCAGATACTTTACAGGGATTTTCCCCAAAACTACAGAAAGCTACTTTGGAAACAGACATAATAGTATACTAAAAGTAATAGTTCTGAATGGAATAAAATACAAGCATATCATATTGTTGGGATAACACATTTATAATGTGTAGTTGTGCATTTCATATTACTAGAAAGATTAGATTGAGAGACATAAAAGAATTACAGAAACACAGGAAATCCATTTATCAGTAACACTTTACAATGAGATTACCCACATAAAGTGTTTGTGAATAGTATAAAATTAGTTCATTATTTGTTGCATTTCAGAGAATATGATGGTGTGTTTGAGAGAGTATGACCAGATGTGTGGGAAAGTTTGATGGTGTGTGTGAGAGACTATGATGGTGTGTTTGTTATTGTGGGTTAAATGCATTACTAGTGATACTTACCTTGAATATTTACCTAATGTCACCGTTTAGCGCAGGTGTCGACAACACATGGCTCAGGAGCCGCATACGTCTCTTTTACTGTCTTGTTGGAGCTCTACAGCAGAATTCGATTTTTGGGTAAAATAAAATAATCTTCCTTTACAGTAAAATAAAGCTCTGCTGATCATTCTAACATAGTTTTAGCAATAAATGGTCTTAAACAGTGGAGTTACTGTAGAACTGCTAATTCACTCTTTAACCCTGAAGATCAGCGAAGACTGCTGTCAGCATAGCAACGCAGACAACAATCTCCCCTAGCTAGTAGCTAAAGAAAAGGAAAAGATAAAGATGTAAGATGAACAATGGACCTATATGCATTTAGTATCACTAGAACTGGTTTCCTGATATGGTTAATCTGCAACAAGAAACCGTCAAACACTAAAAAGTCATGCTGCAGTTACATTCTGGCAACTTAGGCAACATTCAGTTAATTTAATTCAAACAAGAAGCCGCCAAATGAGAGGCTGACTTCAGCCTCGAAAAAGGGCGAACACAGAAAGACATTGTACAAGACATTTTCCACTTTTGAGGAAAAGTTTCCTGCTGGAGATGTGAGAAGAGCGGCTATTACTGAGCTAATGCTTAAAGCAGCATTTTCGTTTATTTTATACTTTTTAGCCTATACTCTTTAGTCCACAAAACAGCTGATCCACTCCTGAATCCTGCAAATCATTGATAAGGAGATCCTGTGGTTCTTTCACAAATGGGGTGGATATTGTAACTCTGTCAGGGTGTTCTCAGTGGAGGGAGGATGTTGAAGCTCTGTCAGGGTGTTCTCAGTGGGGGGAGGATGTTGTAACTCTGTCAGGGTGTTCTCAGTGGAGGGAGGATGTTGTATCTCTGTCAGGGTGTTCTCAGTGGGGGGAGGATGTTGTAGCTCTGTCAGGGTGTTCTCAGTGGAGGGAGGATGTTGTAGCTCTGTCAGGATGTTCTCAGTGGGGGAGGATGTTGTAGCTCTGTCGTGCTGTTCTCAGTGGGGGGAGATGTTGTAGCTCTGTCAGGGTGTTCTCAGTGGGGGGAGGATGTTGTAGCTCTGTCAGGATGTTCTCAGTGGGGGAGGATGTTGTAGCTCTGTCGTGCTGTTCTCAGTGGGGGGAGATGTTGTAGCTCTGTCAGGGTGTTCTCAGTGGGGGGAGGATGTTGTAGCTCTGTCAGGATGTTCTCAGTGGAGGGAGGATGTTGTATCTCTGTCAGGGTGTTCTCAGTGGGGGGAGGATGTTGTAGCTCTGTCAGGGTGTTCTCAGTGGAGGGAGGATGTTGTAGCTCTGTCAGGGTGTTCTCAGTGGGGGGAGGATGCTGTAGCTCTGTCAGGGTGTTCTCAGTGGGGGGAGGATGTTGAAGCTCTGTCGTGCTGTTCTCAGTGGGGGGAGATGTTGTAGCTCTGTCAGGGTGTTCTCAGTGGGGGAGGATGTTGAAGTTCTGTCGTGCTGTTCTCAGTGGGGGGAGATGTTGTAGCTCTGTCAGGGTGTTCTCAGTGGGGGGAGGATGTTGTAGCTCTGTCAGGGTGTTCTCAGTGGGGGGAGGATGTTGTTACTCTGTCAGGGTGTTCTCAGTGGGAGAGGATGTTGTAGCTCTGTCAGGGTGTTCTCAGTGGGGGGAGGATGTTGTAGCTCTGTCAGGGTGTTCTCAGTGGGGGGAGGATGTTGTAGCTCTGTCAGGGTGTTCTCAGTGGGGGAGGATGTTGTAGCTCTGTCAGGGTGTTCTCAGTGGGGGAGGATGTTGTAGCTCTGTCAGGGTGTTCTCAGTGGGGGGAGGATGTTGTAGCTCTGTCAGGGTGTTCTCAGTGGGGGAGAATGTTGTAGCTCTGTCAGGGTGTTCTCAGTGGGGGGAGGACGTTGAAGCTCTGTCGTGCTGTTCTCAGTGGGGGGAGATGTTGTAGCTCTGTCAGGGTGTTCTCAGTGGAGGGAGGATGTTGTATCTCTGTCAGGGTGTTCTCAGTGGGGGGAGATGTAGCTCTGTCAGGGTGTTCTCAGTGGGGGGAGGATGTTGAAGCTCTGTCGTGGTGTTCTCAGTGGGAGGAGATGTAGCTCTGTCAGGGTGTTCTCAGTGGGGGGAGGATGTTGAAGCTCTGTCGTGGTGTTCTCAGTGTGGGGAGGATGTTGTATCTCTGTCAGGGTGTTCTCAGTGGGGGAGGATGTTGTAGCTCTGTCAGGGTGTTCTCAGTGGGGGAGGATGTTGTAGCTCTGTCAGGGTGTTCTCAGTGGGGGGAGGATGTTGTAGCTCTGTCAGGGTGTTCTCAGTGGGGGGAGGATGTTGAAGTTCTGTTGTGCTGTTCTCAGTGGGGGGAGGATGTTGTAGCTCTGTCAGGGTGTTCTCAGTGGGGGGAGGATGTTGTAGTTCTGTCAGGGTGTTCTCAGTGGGGGAGGATGTTGTAGCTCTGTCAGGGTGTTCTCAGTGGGGGGAGGATGTTGTAGCTCTGTCAGGGTGTTCTCAGTGGGGGAGGATGTTGTTACTCTGTCAGGGTGTTCTCAGTGTGGGGAGGATGTTGTTACTCTGTCAGGGTGTTCTCAGGGGGGGAGGATGTTGTATCTCTGTCAGGGTGTTCTCAGTGGGGGAGGATGTTGTAGCTCTATCAGGGTGTTCTCAGTGGGGGGGATGTTGTAGCTCTGTCAGGGTGTTTTCAGTGGGGGAGGATGTTGAAGCTCTGTCAGGGTGTTTTCAGTGGGGGAGGATGTTGAAGCTCTGTCAGGGTGTTTTCAGTGGGGGAGGATGTTGTAGCTCTGTCAGGGTGTTCTCAGTGGGGGAGGATGTTGTATCTCTGTCAGGGTGTTCTCAGTGGGGGAGGATGTTGTAGCTCTGTCAGGGTGTTCTCAGTGGGGGAGGATGTTGTAGCTCTGTCAGGGTGTTTTCAGTGGGGGAGGATGTTGAAGCTCTGTCAGGGTGTTCTCAGTGGGGGGAGGATGTTGTAGCTCTGTCAGGGTGTTCTCAGTGGGGGAGGATGTTGAAGCTCTGTCAGGGTGTTCTCAGTGGGGGGAGGATGCTGTAGCTCTGTCAGGGTGTTTTCAGTGGGGGAGGATGTTGAAGCTCTGTCAGGGTGTTCTCAGTGGGGGAGGATGTTGAAGCTCTGTCAGGGTGTTCTCAGTGGGGGGAGGATGCTGTAGCTCTGTCAGGGTGTTTTCAGTGGGGGAGGATGTTGAAGCTCTGTCAGGGTGTTCTCAGTGGGGGGAGGATGTTGTAGCTCTGTCAGGGTGTTCTCAGTGGGGGAGGATGTTGAAGCTCTGTCAGGGTGTTCTCAGTGGGGGGAGGATGCTGTAGCTCTGTCAGGGTGTTTTCAGTGGGGGAGGATGTTGAAGCTCTGTCAGGGTGTTCTCAGTGGGGGAGGATGTTGAAGCTCTGTCAGGGTGTTCTCAGTAGGTCAAACCTGTTCTGCAAATGGAGTGACTGTGACTGATAATAATAATAATAATAATAATAATACAGACAAAGGATAACACTATACAGTAACACAAGAAATCATATAAGAAAAAGACACTGATCAAATTAAAAGATAAATACCAAGAGACATAGAGTTTCAATTAAATGCTATAAACAGACTTAGTTTTAATGAAGCGCTGAGTTAAAGAGATGTTTTTGGATGTTTATTAAAAGTGAGCTCTGAGCTCGACTGTCTAATAAAAGGTGAGATGCAGATGCAGTTTAGATGCAGAATAACAGAAAGAGTCTCTTCATGTTTTCTGTATTTTACAAAAGGTGTTTGCAGAAGGTCAGTAAGATCTAAGGTCATAAACAGACAGACACTCTATGATACAAGTGGAGCTTTAAGGTCGTATAGAGCCTTAAAAACTAGTAGCAGAACTTTAAAATTTATTCTGAATGATACAGGTAGCCAGTGCAGCTCTTTTAAAATGGCAGTGATATGATGGTTTTTTGTCTTTATTAGGATGCTGCTGCATTTTTTCCGAGTTGTAAAGGATGTATTGTTTTCTTAGGAAGTTCAGAAAGAAGATCATTACAGTGATCAACTCTGCTTGTAACAAATGAATGAACAAGTTTCTCTGCGTCACTCTGAGAGAGAAAAGGCTGAACTTTAGCGATATTTCTCAAATGATAAAAAGCTATTTTAGCATTTACATGCGTGAAAAAAAACAGAGCTCAGACTCTAAGATCACACCCAGGTTTCGTACTTCAGGTTTGGTATATGAAGCTAAAGAACCAAATTTCTCATAAAGCATTTTTCTCTGAGATTTTGTACCAACGATCAGATTTCAGTTTTTCAGAAATTTTGCAGCATCTAGAAATTTCTGACACAGCTGGTTGGTCTATCCACAGAGTCTTGATCTTCAGAAGGAATAGAAATGTATAGCTGGGTGTTATCAGCAAAGCTATGAAAATTTATATTACATTTCCTAATGACATTGCCTAGAGGTAGCACATACAAAGAGAAAAGCAAAGGTGCTAAAACTGAACCTTGAGGGACTCCACAAGAAATGTTATATATTTTTTTGATGAATGATTTCCCTTTGATACCATGAACAGTATCAAAAGCTGCACTAAGATCTAATAAAACCAGAATAGAAGGATTTTGTGCATCAGCGCTGAGCCTGAGGTCATTCATAACATGAATCAATCTCTGTACTATGATCAGAACAGAAACCTGACTGATACTTCTCATATAAATTGTTTGCTATTAGATGTGCATTTAATTGTTTGAAAACAACTTTACTTAAAAAAGGAATTTTTGAAATTGGTCTAAAATTATTTAGTATGGAAGGATCCATGCTCTTCTTTTTTTAGCAGAGATTCCACCAAGGCAGTTTTAAAAGCATCTGGAAAAACACCTGTTGACAAAGAACAATTTACATTAGTTAAAATTTCACTTTGAACACCATCAAAAACCATTAAAAACCTTAAAAACCATCTTAAGGAATGAATCTTCTACTCTGGCTTTGTGTTATGGTCTCTGAGCAGCAGCTTGCAGCTTTAGCATTAGCATTAGCATAACAGTTGTGCTAGCAGGAGTGGACGATGAGACCACAGAGCTGTACATAGCACAGCATCTGGGTTTAGCTCCAATGCAGACCCATTGCTCATTTCTGCCAGCTGTACTCACATTAGCAACTCCATCCATGTGTCCTGCTGGCCCAGCTCTCTTCCACACGCTACTCCTCATGTAACCGAGGAATGGCAGTCCTTAAACTCCGATAACAGGCTCCAAAATCTCACCTCCAAAGCTGTCTTTTTTGTAGAAGTCTGTAACGGTTCTGACAGCTCATGTATTCTGAAACCTGTAGAAGCATTGTGTAAGTTCCTTCTTTGGTAGCTAGCAGAGACTTTTATATGGCACTACTGTAAAAAATACAAAATAAATAAATCCACTCTTGGCTTCACACTGCTCTTGACCTCCTGTATATATAATGAGCTCAGACACCGGAGCTTGGAATAAAACATGACAAACTTATCAAAATAAAGAGAAGAAATGAAAATAGCAAAGCTAAGCAGAAAAGTGTCTGAGAAAAAAGTTAATTTCTTAATACTACTACAGTATCACTTACATTTTGTTCTCTTTGTCTTTCATCAAGCAACATTTCAGAAGCATTTACTGGTTCAAAAACGTGCTGGAATTGGCGCAACAACGGATACAGAATCCCAAGAGCTTTTAAAAAAGCGTTTCAATCAAGCAGAAAATTATTTAGCTGATTGCAACATTCCAGACAAATATCAGGGTGACTTCAAGCTTAGACCTAGCTAAGCTATGTCAGTGTAGAATTTTTGGAGAGCTTCAAAAAATTAATGTCATTAGAAAGAAGAAGCAGTAGCACAACGGACAAAAAAAAAATCTTGATAAGTGAAATTAATTTAAATGTCTAAACATCTAATATGTCTAATGATGAGATAGCTGTAGAAATATTATAAGATTTTTATAAACTCATTTTTAGATTTTTTGTGTTTTAAGTAATGTTATCTGGTGAATGTCTTACTTTACTGGAAATGTACTTTACTGGATAAAACAAATTTGTCTTTTGGAGGAATAATTTGCTGTCAGAAGTAACATATCAGATAACAATAGTCATAAAATATCAAGAAACAATAATTTGCATGTAAAATATCTTTAAGAGTCACAGTAGAATCATTTCATGGCCGAAGTATCATGATAATTTCAACTCCCACGCCTTGTCTGTTGATCTGATATTAAATTCAGTCTATTATTACAATACATTTAAAGAAACAATAAATGCTGTTTATGTACAAGAAAAGGAAAGGATGCGTATAAATGTGATTTGACTTTCATTTTCTTTCTTAGCACAGATTCAGCTATTTAGTTTTCTATAGCTAAGGAACTGTGATTGCTGATTATTGACTGGAAAACATGTTCATAGAGGATGATCACTACTCTTTACAAGCAGAAAAACGAAAGCAACAAGTAATGCAAAGCCATGTAAAAAAATCTTTAAAAAAAAAGGAAGGAAGAATGGTAAGAGACCAGGGTCAGCAAAGAAGTAGAAATGTCACATGTTCAGCTGGAAAGCCCTTATGAACGACAGGGGACTTCAGGGTGACACTGAGGCTTCTTCTTTTCTGCTGGAAACATAATTTAACCAAGTGAATATTTTTAACTTCTCTATATGCTTTCAGTGGTTAGGCAATAAAAAGGGCAAGAACAGTTTATTCTTGCATACATAGGCACTTCTGAGATGTTTCCTCACATGTGCAGAGCCTTCCTCATTCTGTCTTTGAGGCTCTCTTCTGCTGACAGACTTAGATAAAAACCCAGACATATTTAAATCAAATGTCAGACAGTGAAGCACAATAAAACTAATATTAGGCATAGATTTGCATTTTTCCAACATGGCTAAAACATTTTGCTGTTTAATTTACATGCTAATAGTATGCCCACTACATATCATGCAAACACTTTTGAGTCTAAAAACAGATGTGGTCCATACGGCTCTAGTACTGATGTCACAGTGCTCAGTCCTGTTCAGGAAGAATAAATAACTAAGTGACGTTGCTGTCAGTCTGACACTTTCACAGTAATGTCAGCTTCAACTGTAAATGATCACAGAGACAGAGAATGATTTACATTTGAAGGCTGATCTCAAACAGACTTTATGTAAAGCTGATATGTGTTTGGTAGCAGTTATGTGTTGGTTGGACAGATAATGGTTAAAAAAACCATTGAGAACAGCCATATCAGTTGCTGACTGCACAGAATCCAAAAAACAAACTTTTCTACTAGTTACCAGTAACTGACCTATAACTGACCTCCGACTCCCACATATTATGCGCTACAATGATAACACAGCTGTGAATTGTCGTTACACTATTGTCTGAACTTAATTTTTGTGTTGTTGAAGCCTCAGACAAGAAACTACTGAATTCATGCAACTTCTAAACACATCTGATTTTACTCAGCACATAAATAGTCCGACACATGGTCACACTTTAGATTTAGTCATGTCACCAGGATTATTTATTAACATAAATGAAATCCTCAATATTGCCATCTCAGATCACTACTGTGTGGTTTGTACTATGTTTGCCTTTGTTGAGATGAAAGACTTACAGCAACATTAACAGCAGCTACTTTTAGTGACGCTCTATGTTACAAACCTTCTCTACGTATTAATCCCCTAAAATCTCAGGCTTATTACATGCTAAGGCTTATTATTTAGTAACTACAAGGACTTCAATGCAAATGGGTTCAACTTAGGTTATAGAAGTGTGTAATAAAATTTTTAATGGGTTAACTCAACAGTACATGATATGGTCAGCAATTTTAATTGTAAGCTACGATCTATTTTAGACAGTGTCGCACCAGAAAAACTAAAGAGAAGTCCTTGACCAGAAAAACTACCTTGGAAAAATAAACTGAGAAGGACAGAATTTCCAGAACGGAAATGGAGAAAAGCTAACCATTCACTGTCTTCTCAGAGCTTAACAATTTGAACACAATATTCATGAAAAATTCCAGTTTGGCTTCAGAGTAAATCACAGCACTGAAACAGCTTTAGTAACGGTAGTAAATGATCTGAGAATAAATCCTGACACGGGTCAAGTTTCTGTACTTATGCTTCTGGATTTAACTACTGCATTTGATACTATAGTCCACAGAATACTTCTAAATCAGCTTGAGAATGTGGTTGATCTTTCTGGAACTGTGTTAAACTGGTTCTCTACATATTTAACTGGAAGACAGTAACTTGTAAGCATATGTAAACATATCTCAGACAAGCACAATATTCTCTGTGGTGTACCACAAGGCTCCGCACTAGGTCCACTTCTGTTTTCTTTGTATCCGCTGCCACTGGGTCAGATTATTAAAAAGCATGCCATCAATTTTCATAGTTATGCAGATGACACACAACTGTATATATCTGTGGCTCTAGATGATGTCACGACAGTAGACAAGCTCACATTATGTCTGCCTGCCATTGTCAGCTGAATAAATAACAATTTTCTAAAACTTGATGAAGAAAATACAGAAACAGTTATAATCAGTAGTGAAGCAAAGAGAAAAAAAAATATTAAAGACTTCTGGCTCTGGAAATCTGACTCTACGAGTAAAAACAGAAGTCAGGAATCTTGGTGTAACTCTAGACTCGTTTAACTTTTAAAGCACATATTAATAATATTACTGAAACTGCTTTTTATCATTTAAGGAAAATAACATGAGTTCGACCTTATCTCTGCCTGCAACATGCTCAGAAATTGATCCATGCTTTTGTGTTTTCTTATCTTCACTACTGTAATTCTTTGTTCATAAGATGTCCTATAATAATCAAACTACTATTGTTTTTTTTTTAAATCTCTTGCTTTAACATCTTCATATATTTTTGAGGTTTAAGATCATCTAGTGCTGCTTCTCCATATTCAATGTAGAAACTTAATATAGTTTTTATGCACCAAAGATCAGGAACACATCACCAATAAACACCCTTTAGGCTCCTTCTGTCAATGTTTTAAAAAAAACAGATTAAAAATCATTTCTTTACTTTAGGAGTGAACAAGTTTTTTTATTATTTCCTTTGTTTTTACTGAAATATTACTATTTCTTTCTTATTAGTTGTATTTTGTATTGTATTTTTATTTTCTAATTTTATCTTATGCTTTATAGTTTTGATTTTTATTAATATATCCCATTTTCTCTTATTGCTTTTATTTGTTGCATATTTATTGTTTATTTATTTTTTGTTTATTTAATTTAATGTATTTTTTTTCCTTTTTTCATCTGTTGTTTTTACTTTGTATTGTGAAGCACTTTGAGCTGCATTTTAATGTATGAAAGGTGCAATATAAATCAACATTATTATTATTATTATTATTATTATTATTAAGAAGTGAGGCTTAGGGTGACTACCAGGAGCAGTATGGATAATATGGGCAGACTCTGTATACTTCCTGCATGAGAATCTCATGAAGTGTGATTTGATTTTCATCAGATCGTATGTCAGTTCATATATCATAAAATAAATGAGAACTATTTTATTTAATAATGCACAGAACATTTTGCAATGCAGGATCTTATTGAAGAAAGGCTTTGAACCATTAGATTCATTAATATTCAGCTCTTTAATGTTATGTTGCAAATTCTTGTTTAGTCATTCAGTCAGTAGCTCTGCTCAATATATGTTCAGAGAAAAAGTAAAAGGTTAGTTGTGTCTATGTTGTAGTCTGAAGTCTTGAGTTCTAGAAATAACGTTTCCTGATTAAAGTAAAGCCAGATGAGAATTTAGATGGAGATTTAGATGCAGGTTAAAGTAAATCACAGAATGACTGATTAATCAGTTTTGAGTAAAGACAATTAATCCAGAAACGCCTGTAAATAAGGGTTGAATTAGTGCAGAAATGAAGTCATAGCACAGTCAGCAATGCCTTTACCAGATTTATTCAAAGAATTCATCAGACAAAAACAAGTTTTATGATGCTTGAAGAAAATTATGATCATATAGAAAAATCACTGATTGGTTAAAACATAAAAAGAACAATAAAAATTTAAGAATAAATGAATTTAATAAGTCAAACGACCAGAGCAGCATTGCTCCAACACTTAGCCCTCTCTTTTTCTCTCGCTCTCTCTCACTCACTCTTCCTCTCTCTTCCCCCCTCTCTCTCTCATTCTTTTTCTTTCTCTCTCTCTCTCTCTCTCCCCCTCTCCGTTCTCAAAACACAGCTGCCTGCTACTGTTGACCTCCAGAATGTCCAGCTGCCCTCACTGATTTTTTTAAGCTCTCGAACATCATCTGTGAGCCTCTGTCCAATCACCTTGAACTATTTTTTATGCCTTCTAAGTGCACAAACCATATGCATTAGAAAGATGTCAAACATGACGCATGCTATTCTTTTTGAACAGTTAATTACTTTTTGGGCACAGAGAAAGAGAGAGAGCCCCTGATCCTTAAACACATGCAATTCTCCAACAATTAACCTCTCAGTATAGGATAATCTTAGCAAATCAACAGATATGAGTATACAGTATACACTAATCACAGCAAATCAACAGACATGAGTATACAGTATACACTAATCATAGCAAATCAACAGATATGAGTATACAGTATACACTAATCACAGCAAATCAACAGATATGAGTATACAGTATACACTAATCATAGCAAATCAACAGACATGAGTATACAGTATACACTAATCATAGCAAATCAACAGATACATAGAGAACCATGAAGAACAGATGGATAACAGAATGAATCTTATAAAGGTAGACAGGATTCAGTTCTCCTTCATGTTGCAATGTCTGCTGCTTCATCTTCAGCTTTAGATTGTGAAAAACACAGAGAGAGAAGATGAAGTCAGAAGGAAACTGGTGCCTATAAAACATCAGACAGACCTCTAGTGCTGTACTAATGTGAGCTGTATTTAAAGTGGACACTGTGGGTCAAAATTTTTAATGTGGAGTTCTACTTCCAGAGGTGCAGCAGAGATTCATTTTGCTAATACCTGAGTCTCACTCTGCTGTGGCTCCCAGTATAATCCTGGCCAGAAGTTCAGCTGCTTGGCTGAGAGCTGTTCCACAGCTACTGAAGCCATGTGCAGCAGTTACAGCATTACTATCTACACTAGGTCTTCACAGATTTTCACAAATGAAACCATACATTTTAGCTCTCGCCAAGAGTATGTTATTAATGGGGGAGATTTTCTGGAAAACTCATTTTGAAATATACATCAGAAACGGCCAATGTGTCTTTTCCTTGACTACCATTTCTCAACACCTAGGTTGAGAAATGTTTTTATCTCTACTGAAGTTACGTTAATTGTTATTTCAATCTATAACAGTGATATGTTTAATATTAGAAAATATTTGAATATTTAACAAAAAAAAGACGGGAACACTGAGGGAACCGAAATGCCTTTACTTCATTTTAGCATGACTGATCCTGCTATAGACACATCCTACATTCATCAAAACATGAACACCTTTCAAACCGGCCACATTTTTATTATTTAACAGTACACAGGATCACCAGCTAACTGTTCACAGGATCAGCTACTAATTATACACAGGATCATCGACTAACTGTACACAGAACTTCTGACTAACTGTACACAGGAAGAACTAATAACTACACAGGATCATGTAATAACTTTACAGGTCTACTAGTCATCTACTAATTGTACAAAGGATCATCTGCTAACAGTAAACAGAATCTCCTACTAACTGTACACAGGATCATCTACTAACTGTACACGGGATCATCTATTAACCTTATCGGCCCTAATGACGGATTTTGCGTCATAAATCACACCTTGTCTTCTCAGCTTTATAACTCAGGACTGCTTTACCGCAGCAGTTCACTACGCACATCCTCAGAAACTGCGGAGTCTCCCGCTTCTAACAACAGCGGCCCCATCGCGGTCCGACGAAGCGTCTGTGAGTAATCCACTGTGGAAAAACAGTCAAATAGACGCTCCTTCACAGTTTCTGTTTTATTCTTCTAGTAAATCTCAGTTTCTGTGCTGATAAACTCTGCGTTTCGCTTTATTTACACTACTATTGTTTATTATAGGGCTTCTGAAATGTTTACACGGTGTTTCAAATCTAATATCTGATTAGTTGAGTCAGTATTATCGACCGAAAACGCCTCTCAGCGCCTCCGCCGATTAGCCGCTCTGCAGCTCCAGTCGCGTCTTTCACTGCCCTCCGCTAAAAAACCGCTCTTTCGCTCCGCTCCTCGCGCTCTGATCACCGCGTGCGCGCGCATCTCGCTTTATTTCCACTACTATTGTTTATTATAGGGCTTCTGAAATGTTTACACGGTGTTTCAGATCTAATATCTGATTAGATGAGTCAGTATCATCGACCGAAAACGCCTCTCAGCGCCTCCGCCGATTAGCCGTTCTGACGCTGCGCGCGGCTCGGCAGTGTTCCTGCTGTGTTTGTGCGCGTGTTTCCTAGCAACGGCGCGTTGGTCACGTGACGCGCATCTAGACCTGAAAAGCTGCGCGCGCACCTTCCGAGTCTTCTGGCGTCCGTCCAACCCCGCTGGACTGATCCAGATTTCAGGTTTATATTATGGTACAGACTCTTTATTGTGTGTTTTCTAGATAAACTAGTGTTTATCTGATAATTTCTGGAAGGATTCTTTATTATAGGAGTGATTGTTATTATAAGCAGCTGATAATAAACACCCAGTGTACTAAAACAGTGTTGTATTAGCTGGAATATTAGCCATATTGGCCCTGAACAAAAAACCCAAAGGCTTGACCTGCTGTGTCAGTCTGTCACATGCAGTTTTAGCAATCTGCATGTCTCCTTTAGGTGAGAATATCAAGAAAAATAAGTCCGCCTGATGCTAATCACACACTATTTCACAGTAATAAGCCATATATTGAACAATCATCAAAATTCTTATATTTTCAGCTCATAGACACTTTATCCTAAAACTTTCTCATTGACATCTAAGAGGTGCAGTGATGTTTTGAATAGATACAGTCAAAAATAAGTACAGACGCTTGGTAAATTTTTGATCAAAACATGTGCAGTTTCATAAAAATATCAAACTTCTGAGGGCATTTACAACTCAGGTGATTACATATTTGAGAAGCCACATGTCTTCTGAAAATAAAACAACATATAACATGTGGCTGTCTCATATAATTACTAGAGTTACAACAACTGGAAGAGGAACTGACAAAAACTGGGGGGAAAAAACACCTAATAGTGCTAGGGCTCTAAGGGCTAACTGTACACAGGACCATCTACTAACTGTACACAGGACCATCTACTAACTGTGCACAGGACCATCTACTAACTGTACACAGGACCATCTACTAACTGTGCACAGGACCATCTACTAACTGTACACAGGACCTCCTATTCTCAGTGAAACTTATTAATACTGGTGTGTCTGATGCCGAAAAATGTTCATGTTAAGGTTGATTGGCAAAATGATTGTGAAATAAATACAATAATTAATTCATGTTGGTTTAAGAGAACTGAGATTAACACAACCTCCTACTAACTGTACACAGAACCTCCTACTAACTGTACACAGGAACATCTACTAACTGTATAAAGGACCATCTACTAACGGTACACAGGACCTCCTACTAACTGTACACAGGACCATCTACTAACTGCACAGAAGATCATCTACTAACAGTACACAGGATCATCTACTAACTGTACACAGGACCTGCTACTAACGGTACACAGGACCATCTACTAACTGTACACAGGATCATCTACTAACTGTACACAGGATCATCTACTAACTGTACACAGGACCATCTACTAACTGTACACAAGACCATCTACTAACTGTACACAGGACCATCTACTAACTGTATACAGGATCATCTACTAACTGTACACTGGACCTCCTACTAACGGTACACAGGATCATCTACTAACTGTACACAGGATCATCTACTAACTGTACACTGGACCTCCTACTAACGGTACACAGGATCATCTACTAACTGCACACAGGATCATCTACTAACTGCACACAGCATCATCTACTAACTGCACACAGAATCCCTCATAATTGTACAACTTGTGTAAAAGAAAATTTCAGGTTAAAATCACCCAGCATGTGTTCTGTCGAGTGTGTGCCCAGTGCTGGATTGCCAAATAACACAGGTTAGGTGGTTTTTAGCACAGCATTTCAACAGTGTACAAGACATACTTTCAATGTGTCAACAGTTCATAATGCAGAACCAAACATGATTGTAATGTCTATTGTGTTTTTAGAAACATTTTTTAATGTGTCATACCTTCATGAATGTGTTCATAGTTTCTTACAGACATGGTATTTATAGAAAGTCTTATGACGGTGCTTTTTATAATTACATACCGATTTGAACATATTTGAGGAGAACGTCTCGATGAATGTGAATGTGTGTTATCTGGTCAAGCTCCTTCATGCGATGTGCGTAATTCAGCAAGTTATTGTTGTCAACTTTCACTCTATATCCAGAGGATGTGCACAAAATCTTGATCTGAAAAACAGAAGATCCAGCTTATTACTCTGTCTACAGATTTAACACATTGGTTTCACTGAAGAATTAAAATTAGAATCTGCTGCGATTATAGTAGATACTCAATATATTATTGTAGATATCTGATAATTCATAATAATTACAAAATAATTTGTAAGAATTACTAAATAAATTATAAGAAGTACTGAATAATTCATAGTAAATACTGAATAATTCATAGTAAATACTGAATAATTCATAGCTATTACAAAATAACAAGACTGCAGTTTAAGGTGTTAATCTCAGTTCTCTTAACCCAACATTAATTAATTAATGTATTTATTTCACAATCATTTTGCCAATCAACCTTAACATGAACATTTTTCGGCATCAGACACACCAGTATTAGTAACTGTCACTGAGACTGAAGCTGAGACAGAAATATAATAAAAAACACTTCCACTAGTGAACATGATCCCTCAGTGAACAGACTCACTTAATATGCAGTGAAAGTGTTTCAATGAGCAGAGCAGGACTGTCTGTTCACAACACTCACCTCAAAAGGTTTTCCAGGTGTGAAAGGGAAGGAAAGAAGTTCTTTTTCCTCAGGACCCCAAACATCATTAATCAGACTGTTTCTCACGATCACCTGCTTCCCATCCTCATTGAAGCGAGGGTTGAAATGGAAGGCTATATCAGTGCCATTACAAATGTTAATGTCGAATCTAATGGAAGAAAAAGAAAATCACTTTTTTCACCATTTTATTTTTAGATTTGTCATTCTATTTTTATTATCCTTTATATTCTTACTTTTCAGCACTTTCTTTGGGCTCTCCGTAGATTTTGATGAGTGTTTTGTCTTTGAGGCCCTCAGGTAGAATCTGCACATATGGAACTTTTAGGAAGAAGCCATCTAAAAGGAAAGCAGGAGAGAATTAAGTGATGAAAATGAAAGGATCAGTTTTGCTCTTCCTGCTCTGTGAGCTGCATACATCACTCTTACCAAAGCTGGATAGATAATGACATTTATTTATTTACTGTTGCTTAGTACAGTCCATTTGACACCCCATCAATAGTTACTCAGTGTAAACTTTACTTTTCATGTTTGAGGTTTTATTCAAAAAAGTAAAATTGTTGGAGTTCTGAGTTCTGAGCTTTCAGTTACTAAAGTATCAAAATATGGCAGGTTACGTCGTGGAGTTCCATTTAAGAAAAAATAAGCAACCTATTTTTAACGTAACCATGCAAAAGGTCAAAAGTGTGTTAAAATATTTTTTTTAGATAGATAGATAGATAGATAGATAGATAGATAGATAGAGATAGATAGATAGATAGATAGATAGATAGACAGATAGATAGATAGATAGATAGAGACACATAGATAGATAGATAGATAGATAGACAGATATACAGATAGATAGATAGATAGACAGATATACAGATAGATAGATAGATAGATAGATAGAGATAGACAGATAGATAGATAGATAGATAGATAGATAGATAGATACAGATATAGACAGATAGATAGATAGATACAGATGGCAGCTTTGACAGAGCAACAGAGAGCACGTCACTGCGAGCGACAGAGAGCAGCACACCTTAGAACTTCAGATCGAGCAGCGTCCAAACTTTACTTGAAAATTAGTTGAAAATTCTGCAGTTAGCAGGCCACTAACCCCCTCACACCTCTCCTTCTTATTTTTGTCTCCTCCCTCTCTCTTTTTCTATCTCTCTCACAGTTATTCCCTCAGCCCATCCACCATGGCGTCCTCCCAGGAACGCGCCCTCCAGACCCTGAGCGCAGAGTTGGCCCGGCTGGATCGGCAGATCACCGCCCTGCTGAAGAAGCAGGACGAGCTCCTTCGGCAGAAGTCGATGCTCGAAGCCGCCCGGGAAGTTTCCCCCTCGGTGGTGGCGCCAGCGTCGTCTTTCCGCGCGCCGGGAGACGCCGTTCTCACGCCAGCCCTGCAGACCCTCACCGCTGCCCCAGCCGATCTTCGCCTCCGGAAACCGTTTCGCCGCCCTCAGTACACCGCATACGCCCTCACCTACGTCCCGGGCCTCCTCGCCGCCGCCCGCCCCAGCGCCCCGGACCTTGTCACCCGCCCCAGCGCCCCGGGCCTCGCCGCCCGCCCCAGCGCAGGACTCCGTTTATGTTATTGGTAGTTCTATTGTCCGCCACGTTCAAGTAAAGGTTAGAAACACCCATGCCACTGTTTTCTGTTTTCCAGGTGCTCGTGTCTTAGACATAGCCAAGCGCCTCCCCTCGGATCTCAGACGAAACGCCTTCGGGACCGTGGTGATCCATGTCGGGACCAACGATATCCTCGACCGTCGTAGCGAGGTCCTGAAGGAGCACTACCAGACGCTGCTGGACACCGCCAGGAAGAAGACGGACGCCAGGATCGTCATCTCCGGACCGCTACCCACCTACAGGAGGGGATCCGAGCGGTTCAGCAGCCTCTTCGCGCTGCAGTCCTGGCTCCGCGGATGGTGTGCCCTCAACGGCTTGGGCTACGTGGACAACTGGGCTTTGTTTTGGGAACAGCCGGCGCTCTTCCGGAGGGACGGCCTCCACCCTAGTCAGGTAGGATCTGTTGTTCTCTCATGGAACATCGAGAGGGCCATCCGCTGACTACACAGCGAAGGCCACGTAAGTAGCGGCAAAGATAGAAACGCTACAGCTCATAATGCTAGTGTTAGCACTGAGAATAAGACGATTATTAGCACCAGCTGCGTCAGACCAATTGCGTCACCTAGGTTCCACTGTATTGGGACTGTGTCTCTGCCCCGAATTAAATCTAAATCTAAACGCAGAATAACTCAATCAGCCCGTTTCGACAACCTGATCAATATTAAATCATATTCAGATGATAGCAGCAACACCTCAACTCTAAAATTTGGGTTACTCAATATAAGATCACTAAACTCAAAAGCAGTAATCATAAATGAATTTATAAGTGATCATAAATTTGACGTTTTCTGTCTCACTGAAACATGGGTTAGACAGGATGATTATTCAGCACTAAATGAGGCCACCCCTATAGGCTATAATTATGTACACAGCCCAAGATTATCAGGCAAAGGAGGTGGATTATGTGTAATCTACCAGAATACCCTAGATATCGGTCAGAAACAATGTGACATCTTCACTTCTTTTGAGGTTCTCTCCATCAACGTTACTAATCCGGCCACAAAAAAGAAGGCATTTTCATTATTTAACATTTATAGACCACCAGGACCCTACTCAGAATTTCTAAAAGAATTTAGTGATTTCGCTGCAAACCTAGCTGTGTGCAATGATAAAGTAATGATTGTAGGAGATTTTAACGTCCATTTTGAGAAGGCAGATGACCCACTAAAAAAGGCGTTTACTTCAATCCTAGACTCTGTTGGTATCACCCAAAATGTAACAGGGCCTACACACTACTGTAGTCACACTTTAGATCTAGTTCTGACACTCGGACTTAACATAGACAGGCTTAATATCTTACCCCAAACCTCAGTAATCTCTGACCATTACCTAATCTCTTATGAGCTACGTCTTAGCCATAATACATGTACGTCCCCTCGCTATTCTGCAAAGCGCGCAATAAAACCATTTACCGCCCTACAATTCATAGAAAACCTCCCAGTACTAACAACCCTAGTCTCCACTCCATCAGACTCAATGGAGCTAGATGTATTAACCGACTATTTAGAAAATACCTTCCGATCTACTTTAGAAAATGTGGCGCCACTAAAAATTAAAAGGATAAGACAGAAAAAGCTCGCCCCCTGGTACGATGATAAAACCCGTACCTTAAAACAAACAGTACGGAAACTAGAGCGGAAATGGCGATCAACCAAGCTGGAAGTGTTCCACTTGGCCTGGAAGGACAGCCTTATAGAGTATAGAAATGCTCTCACTAAAGCTCGCTCAGCATATCTGGCCTCGCTGATCGAGAACAATAAAAATAATCCTAGAGTACTGTTTAGTGTGATCTCTAGAATTACAAAAAATCAGGCAGGTACTGAACCACAAATTCCGGCGACTCTCACCAGTGAAGTTTTTATGGACTTTTTTAATAATAAAATCGAAAATATTAGACAACAAATTCAACCCACAGTATTAAATCCAACTTGGCTGTCATCTGATGTGGCTGATATAAAACATAACGTAGTTGCAGAAGAAAGGCTGGAAACTTTCTACCCACTCCCACAGCCAGAATTAGAGAAGATTATCTCCTCTGCAAATTGTACAACCTGCACACTTGATGCAATCCCCTCAAAATTACTCAAAGAAGTACTACCAGTTATCATTAATCCTCTTTTAACTATAGTAAACTCGTCCCTTAGCCTGGGCCATGTACCCATGGTATCACTAGGACAGCTTTTGTACATCTTCGCAATATCGCCAGAATAAGAAATGCCTTATCGCTGCACGATGCAGAAACATTAGTACATGCCTTTATTACCTCAAGGCTAGATTACTGTAACGCACTACTGTCAGGATGCACCAGCAGGAATTTAAGTAAACTTCAACTAGTTCAAAATGCTGCAGCCAGGGTTCTCACTAAAACTAGAACATCTGATCATATCAGTCCAGTTCTATCATCACTCCATTGGCTGCCTGTTAAATTCCGTATAGATTACAAAATTCTTTTATTGACGTATAAAGCCCTACATGGGCTCCTGAGTACCTGCACGACCTAATTTCCCATTACGAGCCACCACGATTACTCAGATCACAGAGTGCTGGCTTTTTAATAGTTCCCAGAATTCAGAAGGTTTCATCTGGGGGAAGAGCCTTTTCTTATAAAGCCCCCAAACTCTGGAATGATCTTCCAGAAAATGTTCGGGACTCAGACTCAGTCGCAATCTTCAAATCTAGGCTGAAAACTCACTTGTTTAGTTTAGCTTTTGGTAGCTAATGTTTCCCCTTGGATAAAGGCAGCAGATCCAGGGGTCCATGGACGCAGGGAATTATGGTAAACTGAGACGCTGGTGCTGTCGCCCCGCCGCTCACACTCGATCACTCAGGTTTGTGGACGGTGGAGCGGAGGGATGCCAGATTGTCTCAGGGTGCTCCCGTGTCTGTGTGCCCTTTTGGTTCTCTCCTTTTAGTTAAGCTGTTATAGTCAGATCTGCCGGAGTCGTTAGCCACACTCTGGAAATGATTTACATACTACTATACATACACCCATACAGAAATAAACTAACTCCATTTCCCTACCTTTCTTCCGAGAAAACGACTGCCCACCTGTCCGGCCGGACACTGCTGGATGATTGTTTGTAGAGCTCTCCGGCTACCCGCTTCAGACCAGTTACCCACAACCCAGTCACCGCCACCTGCCTTGGACTGGCTGCCCACTCTACACTGAAGTCTCCTAACTATTACTACCTCCTAACTATTACTACCTCCTAACTATTACTACTACTACTATTAATATTAGTAGAATAATAATTTTGTACGTAGTTTGACCAGAGGAGGATGGGTCCCCCCATGTGAGCCTTGGTTCCTCCCAAGGTTTCTTCCTCAGCTCTGAGGGAGTTTTTCCTGGCTTGCTCACCTGGAGGATTTACATTTCATGTTGAAACTTTGTTCTAAACGGATTTCTGTGAAGCTGCTTTGTGACAACATCAGTTGTAAAAAGCGCTATACAAATAAATTTGATTTGATTTGATTTAGATAGATAGATAGATAGATAGATAGATAGAGAGATACATAGATAGATAGATAGATAGATAGACAGATAGATAAATAGCTAGATAGATAGATAGATAGATAGATAGAGAGATAGACAGATATACAGATAGATAGATAGATAGATAGATAGATAGATAAATAGATAGATTATTACTTTATTAGTCCTAGAGGGAATGTCTTCTAATGCAGCAGTACAAGAGCAAAGTATTTTATTGCAGTATTTAGAGATGCATACATAAAAATAATATAATAAAATGAAATAAAAATATCCTAAAAACACGAAAAATAATGTGTAGTACAAAAATAAGAATTAAATTGCATAAATACTATGCAGTTGAAAATGCAATGGTGCCCGTCCCCTCCAGTGAATGAACAAGCGATTTTGTACTGTAAACAGTAAACTGTGTTAACAGTTGTGCCATGTGACATTTATAGATGCATAAACAAAGTAACAGTGCAATGTGCAATATTTGTGGACAAATAAACAAAGTGGCAGTGCAATATGGAATATGTATAAATGTATAATCAAAGTGGTGGTGAACAGTAACATGAGTGGACAGATATACTGTCTAGCTGGTGCCCAGTGAGCTTGTCCTGTCAGTGGTACACAGGACCATCTACTTACTGTACACAGGACCATCTACTAACTGTACACAGGACCATCTAGTAACTGTACACAGGACCATCTACTAACTGTACACAGAATCATCTACTAACTGTACAGAAGATCATCTACTAACTGTACACAGGACCATCTATTAACTGTACACATGACCATCTAATAACTGTACACATGATCATCTACTAACTGTACACAGGATCTCCTACTAACTGTACACAGCATCATCTACTAACTGCACACAGGACCTCCTACTAACTGTACACATGATCATCTACTAACTGTACACAGGATCTCCTACTAACTGTACACAGCATCATCTACTAACTGTACACAGGATCTCCTACTAACTGTACACAGCATCATCTACTAACTGCACACAGGACCTCCTACTAACTGTACACAGAACCATCTACTAACTGCACACAGGACCTCCTACTAACTGTACACAGCATCATCTACTAACTGTACACAGCATCATCTACTAACTGCACACAGGACCTCCTACTAACTGTACACAGGACCTCCTACTAACTGTACACAGCATCATCTACTAAGTGTACACAGTATTTATCTAGCACTGGGTTGCCAAGTAATGCAGCATAGTAATTTATAGAGTGTAAAACAACTACTTACAATGTTTTAACAATTAATAATGCATAACAAAACATGATTATAAAATGCAATGTGTTTTTTATAAATATTTATTAATGCATTATACCTTCATGAATGTGTTCATAGTTTCTTATAGACATGATATTCATTAGAAGGGTGGACTCAAGTCATGTGACTTGGACTCAATTCCGTCTCGAGTCTTGAATTTGATGACTTTAGAATCAACTCGAGAAAATCGAGAAAGACTTGGGACTCGACTTTGACTTCAACACCAGTGACTTGGACTCTGACTCGGACTTGAACATCTTGACTTGGAAAGACTCGAGACTCAAAGTGGAAGGAACGTGGAGAAAGTCTGACTGCATTTGGGACTTAACACAATCGATTATTTTTTAATGTGAATGGATTCGTTTCCTGCTGTAAACTGAATAAACATCACTGTTGTCAGATGTCTCTTTCTGTGTTTATGCTCAGTTTATTTTATTTCAGAAGTGTTAGAGCTCAAGCTCGCCTCTATTAAGCTGGAAACACACAAAGCATCAACAGCATCAATGCAGCCTCGCTCAGCACCGATTTTAACAGCTTCTGCAGGTAAAATATGTGCAACGTTCACCACAATGCTGAAGTTGACTGTATTTACCAGCTTTGTACTGGAATTTACCGTTCCACCTTAAATAGCGCAGCAGTTAGGTGCTGGAATGTAACTGCTGCACCATTTAAGATGGAACAGAAAATTAAAATAAGAAGCTGCTGGCAAAAATGGTCAGCTTTGTGCATTCATCATCATTTTACTGTAAACTCTGTTCAGCTCTGTCATTTTGGTTTCTGTTGTATAAATTCAATTCAAACTAGCACTTGTTTTTAGTTGGCTGAGCTAGTTTTAGTGCTGAGCTAGTTTTTATTTTATTCCTGTGTGCCCAATCAAAAATAACCTTCAAATCTAAAGTTTTTTTTCTTCCTTTTTTTAAAATTAAGTTCAGTAGTATTTTTTAAATTCTTATAATGTGTAGTGCACTACTATTTGTGTACACAGTATGCCTGTCATGGTTATCTGTGTACAATGGGTTTTGTATTTTAGTTGGAAGGTAAAATAATAATAAAAATAATAATAATAATCTACAGCCATACACTACTAATGAACTGTCTTTAAAAGGCTATAGTACTCTTACCTTTATTCATTGTTATAGCCTTAAATTAGCTGACTGACTTGACTGACATGTTTAGGACTCAAAGATTAGTACTATTGACTTGGGACTTGACTTGAGACTCGCCTTCACTGACTCTGGACTTGAATCGAGACTCGACTATCTTGACTTGGGACTTGACTTGGGACTTGAGTGTGAAGACTTGAGACTTACTTATTACTTGCAACTTCGTGACTTGTTCCCACCTCTGGTGTTCATAGAAAGTCTTACCATGGTGTTTTGTTCAATTACATACCTACGTGAACACGTTCGAGGAAAATGTCTTGATGAATGTGGAGGTGTGTTATCTGGTCAAGCTCCTTCACGCGATGTGTATAATTTAGCAAGTGATTGTTGTCAACTTCCACTCTGAATCCAGAGGATGTGCACAAAATCTTGATCTGAAAAACAGAAAAAGACGAGTGTGATCTCAAACTTTAAGGATCTGTATGAGGGTCCACAGTACAGCTCATTACTCTCTCTACAGATCTACCACATCAGATTCACTGATGAATTTGTAATGGAATCTGAAGAGATTATAGTAGATACTTAAGAAATTATAGTAGATACTGAATTATTCATAGTAGTTACTGAATAATTAATCATAGTTACAAATAATTCATGGTAGTTTCAAAATAACAAGACTGCAGTTTATGGTGTTAATCTCAGTTCGGTTAACTCAACATTAATTCATTCATTTATTTCACAATCATCCTGCCAATCAGGCTTAAAGTGAACATTTCAGCATCATCTTTGAGCCGTATTAGTAACTTTCTCTGAGACTGAAGCTGCAACTGAAATATAAGGAACACTTTCACTAGTGAACATGATCCCTCAGTGAACAGACTCACTTAATATGGAGTGAAAGTGTTTAAATGAGCAGAGCAGGACTGTCTGTTCACAACACTCACCTCAAAAGGTTTTCCAGGTGTGAAAGGGAAGACAGGAAGTTCTCTTTCCTCAGAGCCCCAAAAACCATTAATCCTGGTGTTCCTCACGATCACCTGTTTCCCATCCTCATTGAAGCGAGGGTTGAACTGAAAGGCTATATCAGTGCCATTACAGATGTTAATTTCAAATCTAATGGGAGAAAAAAAAACACTTTTTTAACCATTTTACTTTTAGATTTGCTATTCTATTTGTATTATTTATTGAACTCCTACCCTTCAGCATTTGGTTTAGGCACTCCGTAAATGGCGATGAGTGTTTGGTCCTTGAGTCCTTCAGGTAGAATCTGCACATATGGAACTTTTAGCGAGAGGCCCTCTAGAAAGAAAGCAGAAGAGAGAATAAAGTGTTGAAAATGAAAGGATCAGTTCTGCTCTTCTTGCTCTGTGAGCTGCATACCCCCAGGGCAGCGTGCTTAGTCCACTGCTTTTCACTTTGCTGATTCATGACTGTGCGGCAGCTCACAGATCCAACCACATCATAAAGTTTGCTGATGACACTATTGTGGTTGGTCTCATCTGCAAGAATGATGAGTCAGCATACAGAGACGCGGTGCGGCGACTGACAGACTGGTGTAAAGTCAACAACCTACATCTGAATGTGGACAAAACAAAGGAGATGGTTGTTTACTTCAAGAGAGCACAGAGTGACCACTCTCCGCTCACCATCAACAACTCCCCTGTGCAGACTCCTTGGTGTCCACCTAGCAGAGAACCTCACCTGGACCCTAAACACCAGCTTCATAACCAAGAAAGCCCGGCAGCTGCATTACTGCCTGGTTTGGGAACTGCACTGCCTCCAACCGCAAGACCCCTCCAGTGAATAGTGAGGACAGCTGAAAATATCAGGGTATCTCTTCCCTCATTTACACCACACGCTGCATCTGAAAAGCCACTAGCATTGTGACTGACCCCACTCATACAAACTGTTCTCTCTTCTGCCATCTGGAAGAAGGAACCACAGCATTTGGGCCCTCACAGTCAGACTGAGCTACAGTTTCTTTACACAAGACATCAGATTCCTCAACTCCCACGGACTGAATTGAAGGACACCCACCTGGACACACACAGACATTACAATATGAGACTAACTCACTCCCCACTGCTTGCAATTCCAGATTATGTCTGTGACACTGTATGTAAATATGATTATTGCATTTAACACTGAAATACTTCACTTAATATGATTCATATCCCTGACTACTTACATTTTTGAACATCAACTTATTTAACAATACTGGCTGCTAGAATACTGTATCAAGCAAATACTGTATACCATTGCTGTTCTGGTTGCTACCTCAGTGACTGCTATACTCATATATACTAGGCTATCTGCTAAGCTGCTAATATATCACAGTATGTTACATCCTGTACAACTCCACACATTCTCAGTACCATGTACTGCCTGTGTTCTGTTTTGTATTTATTGTTTTTCGTAGTTATTGCACTGTTTTTTCTGCACTGTGTATGTTGTATTGTTTAGCACTTGTGTTCTTGTGTTGCACTATGGTCCTAGAGAAATGTTGTTTAGTTTCACTGTGTACTCGTATATAGATAAAATAACAATAAAGCCTCATGAACATCACTCTTACCAATCCTGGCTGAATAGAGACATTGGGCTTTCTTTAAACATTTCTTTTTGCTTAGTACTGTCTATTTGACACTCTTTCAATAGTCACTGGATGAAACCTTTACTTTTCATGTTTGTGAGGTTTTAATAAAAAAGAAAATTTAAAACTTAAACTTTTTTTTTTTTATTTATTTATTTTTTTTGTTTTTGAACCATTCAGAAGTGGACTTGCTTGTGTGCTTCGAACAATTATCCTGCTGCGTAACCCAACTGCATTTCACTAACTGGTCGATATTCCCCTTTAGGATTTTCTGAATTCATGGTTCCATCAGTTATGACAAGTCGTCCAGGTCCTGCAGAAGCAAAGCAGCCCCAGACCATCACACTACCACCACCATGTTTGACTGTTGGTGTGGTGTTCTTATGGTGTAATGTGGTGATAGCTTTACGCAAGATGTAATGGGACCCATGTCTTCCAAATTTTTCCCCTGTTTCTTGCTTATTGTGGAATTATGTACATTGACCTTAACTGAGGCAAGTGAGGCCTGCGGTTCTTTAGATGTTTGTCTGGGGTGTTTTGTGACCTTGGTGTTGATGCGCTCTTGGTACAATTTTGGTAGGTCGGCCACTCCTGGGAAGGTTCACCACAGTTCCAAATTTTTCTATGTGTGGATAACGGCTCTCACTGTGGTTCTCTGGAGACCCAGAGCCTCTGCAATGGCTTTTTAACCCTTTCCCGATGGTACATTTCAGTGACTTTGTTTCACATCTGTGTTTGAATCTCTTTAGAACGTCTATCATAACGGCATCATGTGCTGCTGTTTGAGAACTTCCAGCTGCTTCACATTGTCAGACAGGTTCTATGTAAGTGATGTTTAGATTCCACAGGTCTGGCAGAGATGCAACCTGCAACCTGTCCACAGCCAAGAAGGGCTGCTGCAGCTGTTGTGTGCTCCATTGCAGTCCCTCCACTCTGGTGCACTGATGGAAAAAGTAGCCATGAATATTCTGGCCCTTTCCCCATCACATAGGCCGGGAACTGCTAAGTGCTTGTTGCAAAGGATTCTGCTGTTGTGACCACACTCTGGTCTGGGACCACATACACCTTATAAAATAATCTAAAAATATTTTTTTTTATTTGTGTGTCAAACAACAAGCCTTCATTAATGATGTGTGTTGGTGCTTTATCAGAAGCAGGTTAACTAATGATCTTGTGCTTGCTATAATATATGCACACTACTAGAGGTCTCTGTTTTCAATACCCTGAGGCCTCAAAGCATTTCCAGGCACAATCACCAAAAAGCCTCAAAGCTTCACAAGGCCATCCACTGTCCACCACCACAAATCACCATGTTTTGTCAGAACAGACTCTCTTACTCTACTGATGGGCCCATTAAATGTATGTTATTTAGATTTAAGACATTTGGTCTCGGGAAGTGTGCTATATTGTAATTCTTATAGCCCCATAAACCATTTGGAAATTTGCCATTTGTCCTCACATCACATTTCCGAGCTGGAAGGTTTTCTCTTTGGTGACCTTCCGTATTTGCAAATAAACTACATTTTCCTCAGTCCATGAGTCTGCATTTACTGTGAAGTTCCTAAGAAATTGCGTTTTAACAAATAGAAACTCTGGCAAGCTTTTGGGGCCCAACAGTCCACGTTCTGCAGGAGGGTTTGGGTTTAATTAGTAACACCTCCATACTTTCTCTTTCCCATTGCTTTACAAGGTCATGAAATGTGTGTCTGATAGAGATGTATGTATAGTGTGTGTGTTAGAAGCAGGCAGAGAAACACAGAGTTTGGCCTGCTGCTCTCCATGTGTGTCAAATTAAAATTTTGAATAGACTAAACCTTAAACTTATGTCTGAGTTTGTTTTGACACTAGTGATGGAAGCCACGGCAACACAGGTAGAGACAATATTCACACCCAATTTGAGTTTCTAACAAATTTCACAGCAGAAGTTCAATAAACTGTGCAGATCACAAACACATTCATTCAAAATAAACAGTTAACAAAAATCTGATCTATATTAATAAATCATTTAAACATATAAAATATTTGCATATTTCATATGACAACTTACCGCTTTTGGACATGGTTTGCGGCATATTATTTCCCAGACTAAAGTTCTTCACACCAGCTGTAAATAAATAAGTAAATAAAGATTATTTAAAATAGAGACATTTAATTCAGCTTGATCAAAGTTTCCCTTTTGGCACTGAAATGTTGAAATGAGTTATTTGAAAAAAGAGCACATGAGCCACACAGTCATCTTGTGATATTTCTGCTGGTGTTCCTGCTGTTCAGTGAACGGGAGGGAAGTTTAGTGATGGATTAAAGTTTGAGCTCATGTTAAACTCAGAGATAAAGCAGTGAAAACTTTCACTAATGGTTTAACAGAAAATAAATCTTTAGCTAAAGATGGACTCTTTACTGTCTGCAGTTCAGAAGCTACACAGAAAAACATGTTTTTCTTCTTTCTGTGCTGTGCATTTCAAGCTTGACCTGATTCTACTTGGTTTCCAAAACAAGGAATATTTTTTTAATGAAATTATGTTCTATCACAATGTCAGTGTGAAACCTCTGATTTTGTTGCAGACACTGTTTAATACTTTGTGACAACTTCACTAAGTTTAAACATCAGTGTTGTAATCTGGGTGTGTTTTGCTCTGAGTCAAAATTACACAATAACTTTAACCATCAAATAAAATTAAGATATTAAGAAGAAGCTGTTTCAAAGAGATCACAACTGCATCGTTCAGAGTCAACACAGAACAGTGTTTCAGTGCATATTAACAAGCAATTCATCCGGTGTGGTCAACTCAGATACTTTGAATGAAACATTGCAAAGCAAAAAATTACTTTAGATAAATACAAATCAACATTATACGTCAATTTAAAGCTCAAAAATTAAAATCAGCTTCCACTCTCTACATCGCAGCTATTCAGCAGTGACTCTTTACATGTTGGCTTAAAATCACTGAATCTGTTGTTTTATTTTGACTGTATTGTTCTGTAAAACACTGAAGTGCTTAATTTCACTGGAACAATTATTACAAACACAAAATCGACATAAGTAAATTTCAGTTACCTTATTTGTGAGTGGCCTCTTCTTGGGTTCTCAAGATTCTGTGTAATGAGTGAAGCGTGAAGAGTCATGAGTGAGCATATATATGCAATCAGAACTGCCCAGCACAGTTTGCTGTGACCTCACGGCACCAATAAACAGCAGTTTCAAATGACATGATGCCCACTCATAATGAATTTGTTTTTTTCAGTGCTTTTCTTCCCTGATTGTAGTTCATAATCAAGTAAGCTTATCAGATAAACCTCCTTAAATGTCACTGAAGAGCAGGCTTGGAGATCCTTGCAGTGATTTATGTGAAACATGTTTAATTTCTGTTTATAAAGGAAAACAGAAAAGTGGTATCTCATATTTAGAGTTAAGATTTTGTTCTTTGTTCACTAAAGCCTGAATTAGACTTTTCTAAAAATGGTCTATTCACTGTGCTTTAAGCTTTACTCAGTATGACTGATATTAGTCTTCATTATTAGTTGTAATAATGAACAGTCAAGCACTTAAGACCTTGAGTTACTGAGCATGCATTAATCACCTGTCTACAGCTGGCAGCACTTCATTCCTAAAGATTCTACATATCAACAGAAAACTACTCTATGGGTGAGTTTCTTTGTCAGAAAAACGCCTAGTTCTGGAATTTTCCTTTCAGTGGAGAAGTTCAATTCTGAATGCTGTGTCTTCCAAGAATAGGCTTAATCCTTGTCAGTGAAACTGACTCTACATCTTATAACAGATTAATAAGCACTAAAGAAGTTTTTAATAAGTGAGTTTGAAAATTGAAAACTCTTCTATGCAATAGTTAATTTATCCACATTTGGTTGTTAAAATGGGTTGAGACGAGAGGAGGACAGTACTAAAATACGTTTACTGGAGTACTCCACATTTTTGAGTATCATTTAGTTTTTTTTTTTAAATCCTATGACTGTACTTTGTAATTGTGCTTTTGTACTTTGTACTTGTGACTCCACTACATTTGTATGGTTCTGCTTATTTACTACTTTGAAGCTGACAGTGGACAAATTTTCTTTTCTAGAATGTGATATTAAGCCATATTGTGCTCATCACAGTATAAAAATGAATCACAGTAAACTCCTCCTACACTCAGTCATGCTCAAAGTGCAAGCTGTATTTTTGAACAGTCAAAGTGTAATATATGCCCATTTTGAATTTGATGCCAGTATCACGTTCCAAAAAAGTTGGGACGGGGGCATTTTTACCACTGTGTTTCATCACCTATTCTTTTATCAGCACTCTTTAAGTGTTTGGTAACCGAGGAGACACTGCTGTAGTTTTGAAAGTGAAATGTTTTCCTGTTCTTGTTTAATACAGGATTTCAGGTCAGTTTAGCACCTGGACTCTTTTAATACAGAGCAATGCTGTTGTAATACATGCAGAATGTGGTTTATCCTTGACTTGCTGAAATAACCAAAAAGTCTTCCCTGAAAAAGACGTCGTCTGGATGGCAGCATATGTTGTCAAAACCTGTATATATCGTTCAGCATTAATGGTGCCTTCACAGATGTGCACATCACCCATGCCATGTGCACTAATGCCCCCCTACACCATCATGAATACTGGCTTTTGAACTGTGCACTGATAACAAGCTGAGTGGTCTTTAGCCCAGAGGACACAGTGTCCATGATTTCCAAAAAGACTTTCAAATGTTGATTCGTCGGACGACAGGACACTTTTCCACTTCCCCTCAGTCCATTTTAAATAAGCTCAGGCCCTGAGAAGGTGGCAGTGTTTCTGGATCCTATTTATTTTTTGTGTTTTACAGTTTTAATTAGCATTTGTGGATGCAGTGATGAACTGTTTTCACAGACAGTGTTTTTCAGAAGTGTTTCTGAGCCCATGCAGTGATTTCCTCTACAGAATCATGTCTGTTTTTAACGCAGTGCCCTCTGAGGGCCCAAAGGTCACGGCCAGCTAATACTGCACAGCCTCGTCCCTTACATACAGAGATTTCTCCAGATTCTCTGAATCTTTTAATTATATTATGTACCATAGGTGATGTAATCCCCATGTTTTTTGTTATTTTATGTTGAGAAACGTTGTTCTTGAATTGTTGCACTATTTGATCGTGCGGTCTTTCACAGAGTGGTGAGCCCCTCCTCATCTTTACTTCTGAAAGACTCCGCCTCTCTGAGAAGCTTTTTTAGACTCAGTCATGTTACTGACCTGTTGCCAATTAACCACCAGGTGTTTTTTTTTTTTAGCATTACACAACTTTACCAGCCTTTTGTTCACACGTCCCAACTTTTTTGGAATGTGTTGTTGGCATCAAATTCAAAATGGGCAAATATTTACTATAAAATATTCAACATATGTTGTCTTTGTACAGAGAAGCTTCACAACTGCAGTTTTTAATTTGTTAGGAAAATTGACACTCCTGAGTGAGATGTTTACCATCAGAAGTAAGTCTGCTGCTATTGAGTGAAAATGCTTTTTAGAAAGTTGGTTGGTAACATGTCAAGGTGACAAGTGGAGAATTTAAGATGACTCACTGTATTAAATTAATTCATCAATTAAAATTTCATTCTTGACAGCACTAAACTGGGACATTTTAACCATGACATCTTTATGTGGTGATGGGGAGAACACAGGCTCTTTGACGGATATAGATGTATTTATGACTTGCCTGATATTGCGGATTTTTGTATTAAAAAGGTAGTAAACTCATTGCATTTTTCTGGTGACACTAATTGAGGTCCATATATGTAGGTGACTTAGTTAGTTTGTCAACCATGACAAAGAGTGTCCTGCTGCTGTTAATATTGTTGTTGATAATGCTAGAGAAGATCGATTATCTAGCTTTGCACATTATTGTGTTGTAACCATGCAGCCTATCTTTGAGGATTTCTTTGTGAATTTGAAGCTTGGTTTTACGCCATCTGCATTCAGCCTTCCTACGTTCTCTCTTTTGGAGTTGAACTACAGTAGCATTCCTCCAAGGTGCTTTCTGTTCGCATGACATAGTTTTAGCTTTAACTGGTGCATCTCATCCATAACACTGACAGTTTTTGAGCTGAAGCTCTCCAGCAAAGCATCAACAGAGTCAAAAGGTTTTACATGGAGCAGAGCACATTTTGCTCATGAAATTGTAGCTGTGCTGTCATATATGAAACTTTTCTTAAAGCAGATGTGTCTGGTCTTAATGTTTGAGGTCCTTAACAGTGGCTGATATGTTGAGACCCTTCGAGACTTTTTGAGAAAAGCTAACATATCTGTAAATTCATCTGTTAAAATTCACATTGTACTTCGGAGGCCTGTAAACAATTCCCATTAATATTTTTTGACATGCACTTCCTGTTCTGTCTGTTCCTGATAAGGACTGGAATTAAAGAGAAATTACTGGTACACAGGATCTAAGTTTGTTTTGAAAACATGCACTGCTGACATTGTCACTTTAGCGGCACAGAACCAAAAAACATCAAATTGCCAGATTATTTGGAAATGGTGTGAACTCTTCCCTTTAAGTGGAAGAGGGTGGGTGGAGCTCCTGTTGCTGATGAGGTAGAGAGTGAGACTGCCTTTCTGTTGGTAAATATGATTTAAACCATTTTAAAACTGTGCCCAAGATGTCTATTCAGTGTTCAACACAGTGAATTAAATAGTTACCAAAAGCTGCATTAAGATCCAATAAGACCAGAATAGAAGAATTCTGTCCTTCAGCGCTGAGCCTGAGGTCATTCATAACATGAATCAATGCTGTCTCAGTACTATGGTTGGAATGAAAACCTGACTGAAACTTCTCATATAACTTGTTTGATATTAAATACACATTTAAGTGTTTGGAAACAAACATCTTAAGGAATGAAGTAGGAACAGGTCACGATCACATGTGGACAAACTTAATTTGTTTATAACAGTTGAAAACTCCTGATAATTGATAACTGAGAAAGATGTCATTACTGATGTAGGTGGCTTATCAGGAACATTATAGGAGCTTGTTTCAGTCAGCTACACCCTGTCTTATCAGGTCTATTTTATTTTGGAAATGAATCTGCGAACTCTTCACAGACTTTAGAAGATAAGTCATCATGAGACGCATTAGCAGAAAAGCTGGGGTTAATTAGTTGGTCTGTGGTGGAAAAAAGAATTTTGGTATTATCTTTGACTGTCTGGATATCTTCATAGCATTATTATAGACTGAGATCTGCTCTTTGAGAATATCATAGTGTACCTGCAGTTTAGTTTTCCTCCATAAGCATCAGATTTACCACAATTTATCTTAAGTTGGTGTGTTTCTGCATTTATCCATGGAATTTTATGAGTAAGCAAATTTTTCTTCTATTTTACTGGAGCAAGAATGTCAAGGGTTTCCCATAATCTAGCACTTAGATCGGAGACTAGATCATTACAGGATGGAGTCAGATCTGTATTTGCTGAAATATTATAAACGGTTTTAAACTTCTCAAGTGTTTCTGAGTCAATGTAACATTTTTAGAGTAACTTTAAGATACTTCTACATTGACTTGAAACAATATACAGAAATAATCTGATATTAAAACTGCAGAGATTACAGATTTGTATTCACACCTTTATTTTCTTACTGCCCGTCTTCCTGTATGCATAAATCTGTAGTTTTCAGGAGCAGCTTCAAGTAGAGCTGCTGTGCCATTATCACTGAGCCACGTTTCTGACAGAAACATAAAATCAAGCTTATGCTCGTTAATAAAATCTCTAATCAGAGGAGTTTTATTATTTAGTGACCTTACACTGAGTAAAGAAAGGTTTCATTTACTACTCACTACACTATGTAGTGCCTTTTGTAAGAGTACATGAATTAAATTTTCTCAGCATCCAAAGACAAAAGAAAAGCTAAGGTCAGATGAAGACTGGATATGTTCCTCGGTAGTGAAGCAGCTGTTCTGAGTATATTCTCTCATAACTTCATCATTCTGGACTACATTCCTTCAGTTTGCTGTGTCTAATCTGAAACAGACTGTGTTCAGTGGCCTTGCAGATTCAGGAAACTGACTTCTGTTTAAATTCCATTAAACTCATCTACATTTGGACATTGGAAATCAGTGATAGCACTAAACATTTACCAAAATTTCCCCATGTACTAATACAATATGCTAAATAAATGTGGTGACCTATGTTTATCTCTAGGGAGCTCTGAATAAATAAGCTATATAAACATTTACACATCATTTGCAGATTTTTAGGAGATTAAAATGATTTAATGTCAAATAACACAGCAATGCTGGAAGTGGGGTTTTATTTTTGCAAGTTCTCTCACCCATATAGTGAAGAAATTTGCTTACTTATTTGCCATTTTATTTGAAATATTTCTGTATATTTCAATAGCACGTAATACTCAAATGTAATTAAAATACATCACACAGGCATGAAAAGTAAGAGCGCAACCTAAAACTACTTAGTTGGAGTGGTCCAATATTTTCTCACATTCCTTTGGCTCCTTTTACACTGAAGCATGTGCACCTTAATATTACCTTTTCATAAAATCTTAAAAAAATATGGTGTATCATATGCAGGTAGTTAACTAGAACTGTGTTTCATAATGTAGTTCTCATCTATTCTCTGTGTGACTGTACACAGCTGTCGTTTCATACTTTGTGTTTCTTTTTGAATTTCCAGAAGTTCAGTACAGATGTCATACACTATCTGTCCAAAGGTTTGTGGATATCCTTTCTTGTTAGTTAATTTAGCTGCATTTTGGTGCACACAGGATTAAATACACTTGTATAATCTCCACAGAAATGTACCAACAATAGAACTGATCATTCTGGAGCAGAGTTAGCTTTAACTGGTGCAATCTCATCTCATCACTGACAATTTTTGAGTTGAAGCTCTCCAACAGAGCATCAACAGAGTCAGATAGACATGGTGCAGAGCACATTTTGATTGTGAAACCGTAGCTGTGCTGTCATTTATGAACCTTTTCTTATAGCAGATGTGTCTGGTCTTGATGTTTAGTGAGGTCCACATTTCAAAGAAAACAGGAATGATCTGACAAAGCGGCGTACTTAACAGTGGCTAATATGTTGACCCTTTGAAATGACCACATCCAGAGTGTGGGCATGACTGTGTTTGCTCCCGGTCACATGCTGAGAGAGTCCAAAAGAGTCCAATTTAGCACAGAGTTCCTTGGAATAATTGCTTGAATTGAAAAGAATCCTCATGTAGAGCAGCTACACCTCCACCTCTCTTCCCAGCATATGAGACATTTATAAAGTTTGCTGGACTTGATTAATATGGTTTCAGCTGTATGTTTGTCCAGCCATGTTTCTGTTAAAAGCCTAAAATCAAGCCCAGGGGCTGTGATAAAATTGTTAATCATATAAGACTTGTTTGTGAGAGATCTAATTTTAAGATGAGCTAAATGAATAACATGTGCACTGTGCTCCAGAAGCTGTCACTCATATTTTACATACTGTAAATTGGACTGACTCGTTGTTCTTTCTGTTTCTGATAAGGAATGGAAATAAAGAAATCTTATTTGCACACAGGGTTTGTTTTGAAAACATGTACTGTAACCGTCACTTTAGCAATACGGACATCATGGCTAGATTACTTGGAAATGGTGTGACCTCTTCCCTTTCAGCAGAGGAGGGTGGATGGAGCTCCTGCTGACAATGAGAAAGAGAGCAGAAGATGCCTTTCTGTTAAGGAGTTTGCGTAGCACAGCGTTTGGGTTTAGCTCCAATGCGGACCCATTGCTCATTTCTGCCAGCTTTACTCACATTAGCAGCTCCACATGTTCCACTGGCCCAGCTCTGCGTGTCTCCGCTGCCCACTGCTCACCTCCAAAGCTGTCTTTTTTGTAGAAGACTATAACAATTCTGACAGCTCATGTATTCTGAAACCTGTAGAAGCATTGTGTAAGTTTCTTCTTTGGTAGCTAGCAGAGACTTTTATATGGCACTGGGGGGCTTTGTATGAGAAGGCTCTCCCCCCCTGACGTAACTTCATTAATTCTAGGTACTAATAGTGAGCAGCACCTTGTGATCTAAGTAGGCGTGATGGTTCATAGTGAGAGAGAAGTTCACTCAGGTACTGAGGGGCGAGTCCGTTTAGAGCTTTATAGATCAGTAAGAGAATTTTATAATCAATGCGAAATTTAACTGGTAACCAGTGTAAGGCTGATAAAACTGGGCTGATATGGTCAAACTTTCTGGTTCTAGTAAGAACTCTGGCTGCAGCGCTCTGGACTAGCTGAAGCTTGTTAAGGCTTTTGCTGGGACATCCAGCCAGCAGGGCATTACAGTAGTCTAGCCTTAAAGTAATAAATGCATGAACTAACTTTTCTGCATCCTGTAGAGAGAATGCATTTCTTAATTTAGCAATATTGCAGAGGTGCAGGAAGGCTGTTCTAGTAATATTAGTTATGTGTGCGTCGAAGGACAGATCAGGGTCTATAATGACACCAAGGCTTTTTACAGATGAGCTTGATGCAAAATTATGAGGATGTAAAATAATGAAAGTTTGTTTCTAGCTGCTTTTGGACCAAGAAGCAGAACCTCTGTTTTGTCTGAGTTAAGTATGAGAAAGTTACTTGACATCCAGTCCTTTACGTCCTTTATACAGTCCTCAATCTTGCTAAGTTTAATTTTTTCATCCAGTTCACTTGATATATACATAACTGAGTGTCATCGGCATGACAGTGGAAATTTATGCTGTGTTTACTAATAATGGTGCCCAGTGGTGGCATATATTTTGTGAATGATATAGACCCTAAAACAGAGCCTTGTGGAACACCATACTTTACTTTCGCGAGGGCAGATGATTCACTGTTTACATTAACAAACTGATACCGATCAGTGAGGTAGGACCTGAACCAGGAAAGAGCTATTCCTGTTACCCCTACAAGGTTTTCTAGTCTGTCTAATAAGATATCGTGGTCTATTGTGTCAAATGCCGCACTAAGATCGAGGAGGACTAGCAAAGACACATTTCCTTGGTCAGAGAATAATAAAATATCATTTACAATTTTTACTAGTGCTGCCTCTGTACTATGATGTGGCCTAAAACCAGATTGAAATTTTTCATGTATTTGATTCCTATACAAATAGGAACTTAATTGTTTTGCTACAACTTTTTCCAAGATCTTCGATATAAAGGGGAGATTTGAGATGGGTCTATAATTTGATAGTTCGCAGGGATTGAGGTTCGCTTTCTTAATCAGCGGTCTAATTACTGCTAGTTTAAGAGTTTTTGGGATGTTTCCAAGGCTAAGAGAGGAGTTTATTATTGACAGAATAGGCTTGGTTATTTCTGGCAAAATTGCCTTGAGTAAACCTGTAGCAATCAGATCTAACATACAAACAATTTTAACTAGTTCATTTCAATTCCAGCCTCTCTGCAGGGATTACAATATACTCAAGATTTAGACTGGTATTATGAGGCAGAAGGTTTGTAGAGTTTATTATTATTGTGTATTCTGAATTTTCTGCTTAATGTTTTCAATTTTATCACTAAAGAGGTTCATAAAATCATTGCTGCTATAGGCTGATGGCATCTGGGGTTCACTAACTGTTTTTGTTGTTTTGTTATTTTAGAAAGACGTCAAAGATGATACATGCTATTCTTTTTGAACAGTTAATTACTTTTTGGGCACAGAGAAAGAGAGAGAGCCCCTGATCCTTAAACACATGCAATTCTACAACAATCAACCTCTCAGTATAGGATAATCTCAGCAAATCAACAGATATGAGTATACAGTATACACTAATCACAGCAAATCAACAGACATGAGTATACAGTATACACTAATCACAGCAAATCAACAGACATGAGTATACAGTATACACTAATCACAGCAAATCAACAGACATGAGTATACAGTATACACTAATCTCAGCAAATCAACAGACGTGAGTATACAGTATACACTAATCACAGCAAATCAACAGACGTGAGTATACAGTATACACTAATCACAGCAAATCAACAGACATGAGTATACAGTATACACTAATCACAGCAAATCAACAGACGTGAGTATACAGTATACACTAATCATAGCAAATCAACAGACGTGAGTATACAGTATACACTAATCATAGCAAATCAACAGACGTGAGTATACAGTATACACTAATCATAGCAAATCAACAGATATGAGTATACAGTATACACTAATCACAGCAAATCAACAGACGTGAGTATACAGTATACACTAATCTCAGCAAATCAATAGATATGAGTATACAGTATATACTAATCATAGCAAATCAACAGATATGAGTATACAGTATACACTAATCATAGCAAATCAACAGACATGAGTATACAGTATACACTAATCACAGCAAATCAACAGATATGAGTATACAGTATACACTAATCACAGCAAATCAACAGACGTGAGTATACAGTATACACTAATCACAGCAAATCAACAGACATGAGTATACAGTATACACTAATCATAGCAAATCAACAGATACTTAGAGAACCATGAAGAACAGATGGATAACAGAATCAATCTTGTAAAGGTAGACAGGATTCAGTTCTCCTTCATGCTGCAGGAGTGTCTGATGTTTCATCTCAAGCTTTAGGTTCTGCAAAACACAGAGAGAATAAAGTCAGAAGTAAAATGGAGCCTATAAAACATCAGACAGACCTCTAGTGCTCTACTAATGAGAGCTGTATTTAAAGTGGACACCGTGGGTCAAAATTTTTCATGTGGAGCTCTACTTATAGACGTGCTGCAGAGATTCATTTTGCTAATACCTGAGTCTCACTCAGCTGTGGCTCCCAGAATAATCCTGGCCAGGAGGTCAGCTGCTTGGCTGAGAGCTACTGCACAGCTACCGCAGCCATGCGCACCAGTTACAACCATACCCTTGCCATGCACGCATTTTCACAAATGCAACCATGCGTTTTAGCTCACGCCAAGAGTGTGTTATTAATAGGGGAGGTTTTCTGGAAAACTTATTTGGAAATATACATCAGAAATGGCCAATGTATCTTTTTGACTACCATCTTTTAACACCCAGTACTGAACAGTAATGTGTTTAAGATAAGAATATATTTGAATATTTAACAAATAAAAAGGGGAACAATGAGGGAAATTAATGCCTTCATGTCATTTTAAAATGGTTTTGTTAGACACATCCTATGTTCATCAAAACGTGAACCACATTTTTACTGTTAAGTCTATTTCTTCCACTTGTGCAGAGTTACAGAGCAGTGCTTGTGCTGTACTGATGCTGTTTGGAGGATACTCTTCTGTGATACAGTGATAAAAACCTGGTTGTTATTTCTGGCAATAAAAAGATCTGCTGTTTGTGCTGGCAACATTTAATCTGCTAAAAAACAATTCAGAAAAGGAGAAAATAGATGATATTCCTGCATAAGTAAGCTGAGTTAGCGACAGTGTGGATAGTAAACTCTCGCCTGCACTTCACTTGGGCAGCACCTATGCTGATGTGACGCCTTTGCTGTGAATTGGATAGCAATTAAAATGCAAGTCTCTGCTTGCACCGCTTTCTTGGTAAGATGCTCCTGTTCAAGAAGTGTTGACATCTGTCATGGCTACAGTTTGAAAGTAAGCAGAGATTGGTTTCTCTTTCAGGGCCACATGTGTGTAGAAGCTCAGGCTCTATGCAAAATGTGACATGATGTGACCAAAATACGTATGCAAAATGTATGAGAAATGACCAATAAACTAAATGTAACTGCACAGGATCATCTATTAACTGTACTATCTAGTAACTGTACACAGGACCATCTACTAACTGTACACAGGACCATCTACTAACTGCACACAGGACCTCCTACTAACTGTACACAGAACCTCCTACTAACTGCACACAGGACCATCTACTAACTGTACACAGAACCTCCTACTAACTGTACACAGGACCATCTACTAACTGTACACAGGACCATCTAGTAACTGTACACAGGACCATCTACTAACTGTACACAGAACCTCCTACTAACTGTACACAGGACCATCTACTAACTGTACACAGAACCTCCTACTAACTGCACACAGGACCATCTACTAACTGTACACAGGACCATCTACTAACTGCACACAGGACCATCTACTAACTGTACACAGAACCTCCTACTAACTGCACACAGGACCATCTACTAACTGTACACAGAACCTCCTACTAACTGCACACAGGACCATCTACTAACTGTACACAGGACCATCTACTAACTGTACACAGAACCTCCTACTAACTGCACACAGGACCATCTACTAACTGTACACAGAACCTCCTACTAACTGTACACAGGACCATCTACTAACTGTACACAGGACCATCTAGTAGCTGTACACAGGACCTAGTGTAGTAACTGTTCAAATGTTCAGCACAGCATTTTTAGAGTGTATGAACACTACTTACACTGTGTTAACAATTCTTAATGCATAACAAACATGAGAATAAAGTGTAATGTGTTTTTATAGACCTTTATTTATACATTATAATATGTCATGAATGTGTTCATAGTTTCTTACAGACATGGTATTCATAGAAAGTCTTACCACGCTGATTTTTATAATTACATACCTGTGTGAACACATTTGAGGACGTCTCCTTGAATGAGGAGGTGTGTTATCTGGTCAAGCTCCTTCACACGATGTTCAAAAGAGTACTATGAGCTCTTCAGATTCTAGAGTTTTTCAGTGAAACTAATGTGTTAGATCTGTAGAGAGATAGTAAGGGACTGGATCCTCATACAGATCCTTACAGTTTGATTTAACTCGTGTTTTTTTCTGTTTTTCAGATTCAGATACAAGTGAAAGTGTTCCTTCTTATATTTCAGCATTAGTCTCAGTGAAAACTGCTACTACTGATGTCTTTGACATCACAGAGATGATGATGAAATATTAAAGTTAATCCTAACTGGCAGTATGACTGTGAAATGAATGAATCAAATATTGTTCATTTAAGAGAACTCAGATTAACCCCTTAAACTGCAAGCTTCTTATTTTGTAACTATTATGGATTATGCAGTATCTAATATCAGTTATTCAGTGTTTACTATGAATTATTCTTTATCTATTATAAATCAGTCTGTAACTATAAAATATTTAAAAAAAATAACAATAAAAATACCAAAATAGAAAAAAGAAAAATGAATTTCTATTAAAATATACCACAATCAACTTAAACCTTGATCCTACAGTGAGAGAGAAGCTGAAACGCCAGGATGTCTTTGCCAGAAATCTTTATTTATCATGAGACAACTAGGAAACAAACAAGCTATCCCTCTTTCTTTTAAGCTTCTTTTTTAATAATGTAATTTCTCAATGCTTTTATTTTTCTACTTTTCTTACTATGACATATTTATAATTTATTGAAAATTATGTACATTGATTATTAGCACTTCTTATGAAGGTAATCTCATTGTAGAGTTTATGAACAGTATAAAATCAGTTTATTATTCACTGTGTGTGAGAGAATATGATGGTACGTTTGAGAGAATATGGCTTGATGTGTGAGAGAGTCATAAAGCTCTGCTGTTTGTTCTAACACAGTTTTAACAATAAATGATCTTAAACACTGGAGTTAATGTAAAAGATTTATGATGAACAATGGACGTATTTGCATTTATAATCACTCCAGCTGGTTTCCTACTATGTTCAGTCTGCAATGAGTAACTGACAAACACTACAAAGTCATGCAACCTCAATCAGCTCAAACCTTGATCCTGTAGTGAGAGAGCAGCAGCCGAGGAGGCAGGATGAATTTGCAAAAAAAATAAATAAATAATAAAAAATCTTTATTAATCATATGACACCAAGGCAACAAAGAAGATATTTCTCTTTCTTTTAAGCTTCTGTTTTAATGATGTAATTTGTTAATGCTTTTATTTTTCTTCAAATGTTTACATTAATTTAGTAGCACTTCACAATGAGATAACCCTCATAAAGAGTTTATGAATAATTTAAAATTAATTTATGTTTCGTTATTGTTATTGATTAGGTGATAAACACCTTGAAATCATCAATAAGCAATCGTATCACATAACTATAAAGGGCAAGAGTGGTTTGTTTCTTATCAAATAGTGAGTTCCAAACATGTCCTGGCTGATTGACTACTTTTGGGGTATTTAGAAAATATACCAGATAATCAGCTCAAACTTTAGCCCTGCAGAGAGACAGCAGCAGCTAAGAAGGTAGGACGCATTCACAATAAATAATTACTAATCATAAAACAAAGTAGCTACTTCACCATCTTTTAAGCTGCTGTTTTAGTAATGTAATTCTTTTTTCCTTTTTCTTCCATATACATATTGATCAGTGAACAAAGAATGATTGATTACAGCTATTACACCTATTCTCCACAAACTGTACTGATTACTGTCTCCATCTGCACTCAACACTCACTACTGAACACACACTGAACACTCTGTACACATTACACCTATTCTCCACAAACTGTAAGTCTAGAGTACAGTGTATATTGGACATCATCTGCAAAGATGCCTTCATATTTAGGTAGATGAGAATAGTCTGTTTGTAACAAAGTTGCTGCACACAACCTTTAAATTCAGTGGTGTTTATGCATAATCGTCCAACTTAATTACATATAATTACATATATACACAGGTAAGTCTCTTTTACAGTGGAGCCCCGTAAAACATACATAAAACTTTACAAAAATAGATTTAAAAAACACCAATAACATATCTAAATTAATTAATCAAATAGAACAAACTAAATAAATAAACCAAGGCAGAATACACACAATATTACACCTATAACTCCCATCTACCAAATTATTTAAAAGCATTTTAGACTGACTAAAAGGTAAGAGTTGTTGGATTTTAGCACTCAGTTGAAGATTATTTCACACTAACTAAATCCTGTAGATGAAATTGGTACCCTCAGCACCAGCCAGGCATTATTTGTAATATAAAGATGACAAGTCCGCTTTACAGTACAGCTCACAGTGATGGGTTTGTTGCCAATAATAAAAAAGTGCATTGTAATAGACAGTATAATAAACCTAAGTATTAAAGGAGCTGTATTCATTTAGATTACATCACCATAACAAAAACCTCCTGCTTGAACAACTTTCTACTTTCAAATGAAAGACAGGCTCTATTTCTATATGAAAAAAACGTCATTTATATAATGTGGTCTAAAACCCAACTGAAATTACACTCATTGTCCATTTTATCAGCTCCACTTACTATATAGGTGCACTTTGTAGTTCTACAGTTACAGACTGTAGTCCATCTGTTTCTCTGATACTTTGTTAGCCCCCTTTTACCCTGTTCTTCAGTGGTCAGGACCCCCATGGACCCTCACAGAGCAGGTACTATTTGGGTGGTGGGTCATTCTCAGCACTGCAGTAACACTGACGTGGTGGTGGTGTGTTAGTGTGTGTTGTGCTGGTCTGAGTGGATCAGACACAGCAGTGCTGCTGGAGTTTTTAAACACCTCAGTGTCACTGCTGGACTGAGAATAGTCCACCAACCAAAAATATCCAGCCAGCACTGTCCTGTGGGCAGCGTCCTGTGACCACTGATGAAGGACTAGAGGATGACCAACACAAACTGTGCAGCAGCAGATGAGCTATCGTCTCTGACTTTACATCTACAAGGTGGACCGACAAGGTAGGAGTGTCTAATAGAGTGGACAGTGAGTGGACACAGTGTTTAAAAACTCCAGCAGCACTGCTGTGTCTGATCCACTCGAGCCTATCACTCTGAGAAACACCCTGGACAGGTCACCAGTCCATTGCAGTGCAGATGGTGAGAATACCAACAACATGTAAAATGCATACTTCATGTTTGAGATGCGAGTATGGCCTGACCCTAAAATAACCTTTTTTTATAAAGAAAATTACTCATACATTAGAAAAAAAAGAGATTCACTTTTTTTAACAGAAACTAACAAAACTGCTAAAACGGCAGGGAAGCTTTTTGGTCACAAGACACTTCAGTCTATAGGACGTATCCACATTAACTAATCTTACCTAGATTCACCTCAGTAACTCAGGATTATACAACAATAATATATGTTACTAGATATGTATTAGTAATTTTCACAAGTTAGTAAAATAAAACAATGACAAAAATATTGGATAGTTTAGAAGTGGTTTATGCAGGTAGTCATCATGGAACTCTCTGTAGTCAATCATCATGATTTGAACACCTGTCCATCCATGCAGTATTATTATTATTATTATTATTATTATTAGAGTGTATGCTATTGTTATTATAACTATTACTATTGTAATTTGTTTCATTTTTTTTGTGATATCATGATTTCATCATCATCTAAATAGTAGAAAATACCATGATATAAATTTGAGCTCGTATCGCCCACCCCATCCTCCAACCACAATATCCCACCACATATGGACACTGGAGACACATTTGAGAACAAACATTTCATCATTTACATCAATATCATGGCCTTGACTCTGATAACTGATCTTTCACTATTTTAGCATCAAGAACTCACACAGATACTTCAGGGAGCCTAATACTCTCCCAGGGCACCGTATGAGTTCAGCAGACTTGCTGGAAATGAATGGATCCATGTTTATACTGGAATGTGAATGCACTCCTTTATTAATACTGGTTTATTTTGATGTATGTTGTGTATGTTGTATATCTCACAGCTAAATGCTGTGTGCTGGAGCCCTTAGGGGAAGTACAGCTGTAACTGCAGCATTTAACTGCAGTTGTCCAGTGGAGGGCAGCAGAGAGGGGAAGAGGGCTTCTTCATCCAATACCAGGAAACAGAGAAAAACACTTCCTCTACAGGGGATTTCCAGCAGCTGGAACAGAGCCGAGCCAGCACTGCCACAAAAACAATCTGCTCAGAACTGAAATGAACCCTTTTAAGAAATTCACACAATCAGCAAAGATCAATAAAGAACATCTTTGGAAACAGTTCAGATAAATAAGAATTTCTCTTTGTTTCTGAACTTTTCTATTCAGTTCAAAACTAAGAACAAGAGGTGTTCTGTGAAAAACACCTTCTTACAGATTTTGTTACAGCAGCTTCAGACTTGTCTTAGATTGTAAAGGTTAACAAGATAACTCTCTAAAAACAAACTTCTAATGAGATTCAGGAAACAGCATTTATAAAACTGATCATATTCCACTGCATAACTGAGCAAATTAAACTGAATAAGTGATCAAATGCAGTAAAAACACAATTCAGGGATTATTTCTGAAGCTCACTGTGGACCCAGAAGGATAAGCGGTTTAGATGATGGATGGATGGATTTTCTGAAGCTTATAACTTCAGAAGTTAATTCCACTCAGGTGAATGAAGTCAGGTTCAAACTGATCAGGCCAATTTGTGGAAAATCAACACAAATCACACCTGAAACACAACTTGGTGTGTGTGATTCTCCATACAGCTCAGTCACACTGAAACCCCACACTCCACTGCATTAAACTAAGTATAACTTAAAAAGCTGACACAGAGGCTCAGATCAGCCAGGCTGATAAACTCTGCATCATAAAGTGAGAATTAGGCCAACTCTGGTTTTGGAGCGTTAGTAATCCAGCCAGTAGTCCATCTCTGGTGGTCTGCAGATCTGTGTTTGAATCTGATGGAGGCTCCTAAATCTCAGAGTTCAGCTCAGAATGATGTGACACTGAAGAATTTCATGAACAGATGCTCCTACCTTTGCTCTGAACTTCAAGTCAGGTCAAATCAAAGTTTATCTATATAGTACTTTTTACAACAGCTCACAGTGATGGGTTTGTTGCCAATAATAAAAAAGTGCATTGTAATAGACAGTATAATAAACCTAAGTATTAAAGGAGCTGTATTCATTTAGATTACATCACCATAACAAAAACCTCCTGCTTGAACAACTTTCTACTTTCAAATGAAAGACAGGCTCTATTTCTATATGAAAAAAACGTCATTTATATAATGTGGTCTAAAACCCAACTGAAATTACACTCATTGTCCATTTTATCAGCTCCACTTACTATATAGGTGCACTTTGTAGTTCTACAGTTACAGACTGTAGTCCATCTGTTTCTCTGATACTTTGTTAGCCCCCTTTTACCCTGTTCTTCAGTGGTCAGGACCCCCATGGACCCTCACAGAGCAGGTACTATTTGGGTGGTGGGTCATTCTCAGCACTGCAGTAACACTGACGTGGTGGTGGTGTGTTAGTGTGTGTTGTGCTGGTCTGAGTGGATCAGACACAGCAGTGCTGCTGGAGTTTTTAAACACCTCAGTGTCACTGCTGGACTGAGAATAGTCCACCAACCAAAAATATCCAGCCAGCACTGTCCTGTGGGCAGCGTCCTGTGACCACTGATGAAGGACTAGAGGATGACCAACACAAACTGTGCAGCAGCAGATGAGCTATCGTCTCTGACTTTACATCTACAAGGTGGACCGACAAGGTAGGAGTGTCTAATAGAGTGGACAGTGAGTGGACACAGTGTTTTAAAAACTCCAGCAGCACTGCTGTGTCTGATCCACTCGAGCCTATCACTCTGAGAAACACCCTGGACAGGTCACCAGTCCATTGCAGTGCAGATGGTGAGAATACCAACCAACATGTAAATGCATACTTCATGTTTGAGATGCGAGTATGGCCTGACCCTAAAATTAACCTTTTTTTATAAAGAAAATTACTCATACATTAGAAAAAAAGAGATTCACTTTTTTTAAACAGAACTAACAAAACTGCTAAAACGGCAGGGAAGCTTTTGGTCACAAGACACTTCAGTCTATAGGACGTATCCACATTAACTAATCTTACCTAGATTCACCTCAGTAACTCAGGATTATACAACAATAATATATGTTTACTAGATATGTATTAGTAATTTTCACAAGTTAGTAAAATAAACAATGACAAAATATTGGAATAGTTTAGAAGTGGTTTATGCAGGTAGTCATCATGGAACTCTCTGTAGTCAATCATCAAGATTTGAACACCTGTCCATCCATGCAGTATATTATTATTATTATTATTATTATTAGAGTGTATGCTATTGTTATTATAACTATTACTATTGTAATTTGTTTCATTTTTTTTGTGATATCATGATTTCATCATCATCTAAATAGTAGAAAATACCATGATATAAATTTGAGCTCGTATCGCCCACCCCATCCTCCAACCACAATATCCCACCACATATGGACACTGGAGACACATTTAAGAACAAACATTTCATCATCTGCATCAATGCCATGGCCTTGACTCTGATAACTGATCTTTCACTATTTTAGCATCAAGAACTCACACAGATACTTCAGGGAGCCTAATACTCTCCCAGGGCACCGTATGAGTTCAGCAGTTCATTCTAAACTAATTCAGTGTGACTGAGCAGACTTGCTGGAAATTAATGGATCCATGTTTATACTGGAATGTGAATGCACTCCTTTATTAATACTGGTTTATTTTGATGTATGTTGTGTATGTTGTATATCTCACAGCTAAATGCTGTGTGCTGGAGCCCTTAGGGGAAGTACAGCTGTAACTGCAGCATTTAACTGCAGTTGTCCAGTGGAGGGCAGCAGAGAGGGGAAGAGGGCTTCTTCATCCAATACCAGGAAACAGAGAAAAACACTTCCTCTACAGGGGATTTCCAGCAGCTGGAACAGAGCCGAGGCCAGCACTGCCACAAAAACAATCTGCTCAGAACTGAAATGAACCCTTTTAAGAAATTCACACAATCAGCAAAGATCTTTGGAAACAGTTCAGATAAATAAGAATTTCTCTTTGTTTCTGAACTTTTCTATTCAGTTCAAAACTAAGAACAAGAGGTGTTCTGTGAAAAACACCTTCTTAAAGAGTTCGTTACAGCAGCTTCAGACTTGTCTTAGATTGTAAAGGTTAACAAGATAACTCTCTAAAAACACAACTTCTAATGAGATTCAGGAAACAGCATTTATAAAACTGATCATATTCACTGCATAACTGAGCAAATTAAACTGAATAAGTGATCAAATGCAGTAAAAAACACAATTCAGGGATTTATTTTCTGAAGCTCACTGTGACCCAGAAGGATAAGCGGTTTAGATGATGGATGGATGGATTTTCTGAAGCTTATAACTTCAGAAGTTAATTCCACTCAGGCGAATGAAGTCAGGTTCAAACTGATCAGGCCAATTTGTGGAAAATCAGTACAAATCACACCTCAAACAGAGCTGTGTGTGATTCTCCATACAGCTCAGTCACACTGAAACCTCACACTCCGCTGCATTAAACTAAGTATAACTTAAAAATCTGACACAGAGGCTCAGATCAGCCAGGCTGATAACTCTGCATCATAAAGTGAGAATTAGGCCAACTCTGGTTTTGGAGCGTTAGTAATCCAGCCAGTAGTCCATCTCTGGTGGTCTGCAGATCTGTGTTTGAATCTGATGGAGGCTCCTAAATCTCAGAGTTCAGCTCAGAATGATGTGACACTGAAGAATTTCATGAACAGATGCTCCTACCTTTGCTCTGAACTTCAAGTCAGGTCAAATCAAAGTTTATCTATATAGTACTTTTTACAACAGGTGTTGTCACAAAGCATCTTTACAGATAAATCCGGCTCCGAGCCCCCATGAGTGTCGCCAGTGGTGACAGTGGCAAGGAAAAACTCCCTAAGAGCAAAAGGAAGAAACCTTGAGAGGAACCAAGACTTAAAAGGGGAACTCATCCTCCTCTGGCCTTTAGTGTTCTCTAACCGTTCCTTCAGCTCTGGGACAGTTTATTTAGAGATACAGTGGAGCTCAAACTCACATAATGAAACACTGAAATCAGTGGACTAGACAGCGAGCATATATGTCAGTCCGCTGGCTTGATAAGAGCGGCACCCCACTGACTGAACTTTTGGGAAGAACTGAGAAACACTGAGTTGTTATTACAGCGTCAGCAGCTTTTTAATTAGTCAGGATAGGTAATAACATTTCCAGCACCACCATACTGAGCACCGGCGCCCCTCAAGGCTGTGTGTTTAGACCACTGCTGTTCACTCTGCTGACTCATGACTGTACTGCAACATACAGCTCAAACCACATCATCAAGTTCACTGATGACACGACTGTCGTGGGTCTGATCAGCAAGAATGACGAGTCAGCGTACAGAGAAGAGGTGCACCGGCTAACAGACTGGTGCGGAACCAACAACCTGTCTCTGAATGTAGACAAAACTAAGGAGATGGTTGTTGACTTCCGAAGAGTGCGGGAAGTCCCACTGAACATCACTGGCTCTGCTGTGGAAATCGTCCAGAGCACCAAGTTCCTCAGTGTCCACATCACAGAGAACCTCACCTGGTCTCTCAACACCAACTCCACAGCCAAGAGAGCCCAGCAGCGCCTCTACTTCCTGTGGAGACTGAAGACATTTCCCCCTCCCATGTTCTACAGGGGGACTGTGGAGAGCATCCTGAGCAGCTGCATCATCGCCTGGTTTGGGAATTGCACCACCTCTGACCGCAAGACCCTACAGCGCCTAGTGAGGACAGCTGAGAAGATCATCGGGGTCTCTCTCCCCTCCATTATGGACATCTACACCACACGCTGCATCCCCAAAGCCACCAGCATTGTGGACGACCCCATCCATCCCTAACAAGGACTTTTTTCACTGCTGCCGTCTGGCAGAAGGTACCGGAGCATCCGTGCCATCAAGGGCCAGCTTTGTCCCTCAAGAGGTTTTTAAACTCACAAGGACTGAGCTGAAACGCCCCCCTCACACACACACATACTACACACTCACTACATAAACACCCACACTATCTGGAATCTTGCTGCTAATACTGTGTTCTACTGAAGTACTGTGTATATCCTACCTCAGTAACTGCTGTGTTTATGTATGTTAGCTTACTTTTACATTTACTGCATTTGGCAGATGCTCTTATCCAGAGCAACTTACAATGTGATCATTTTACACAGGTAGGCGAAGGAAGTGTTAGGAGTCTTGCCCAAGGACTTTTATTGGTATAGTGTAGGATGTTTACCAAGGTGGGGTTTGAACCCCAGTCTATAGTGTAGAAGGCAGAGGTGTTACCCACTACACTACACTACACCAACCACTGTGATCTGGCTGTGTCACAAATCACAGCATGTTAAATATGTCTGCACCTTATTCCACTACCTCATGTCCAGAAATGAGTGCTGTGTCGGTGATGCACCCTCCTGTCTGTTTACTGTGTCTAATGTCTGTTTATCATATTTATTGTATTGTTTCTAGTTTAATGTTTGTACACTCATGTCTGCACATTGGCGCTTTGTACTGTCTATTCTGTTCCATGTTGCCCCGTGTCGGTCCTGAAGGACCGTAATGTCGCTCCACTGTGTACTTGTATACCCTGTGAACAAAGCTGTGTTTCCGGTTTCACTGAGAACAGAATGTTTATATTTGCTGGTCTGGGAGGTGAAGAGAGCGCTCTGATTGGCTGAGCTACACATTACTCCGCCCTTTTCCACCCTCCTCTGTGGCGGAGCACTAATCCAGTCCAAACCGGTTTAGAGTGGAAGTGAAAGTGGAGCCGCGTCTGTTCGGCGGAGAGAAGACCATAAACAGAGAGAAGCTCAGAGGTCATTACTGAACATCAACACTCCCAGTTCACTGAGGAGAACAAGGAGAACCACACTGATCTGAGAGGAACAGCTGCTGGGTTCTGCTTTAGGTTCTGCTGAAAGGCTCTGTTTGATAAAGTCAGATAACTGAAGCTAAGCTAAGCTAACGCTCAGGTAGCCAGTAAACCCAGAGACATGTTGGAGCTTTTAGAGCCTCAGAGCTTCTTTCTGTGATGAGAACCTTTAGTTTATGGAAATCACCGCATTTCGGTTATGAACAGGTCAGTATGGGCGCTTCTTACTGACTTTACTATGGGCAGAACCCAGCGGCTAACAGCTACATGCTAACGGCTGGGTGACGCATTTGTTCGTTCGTGCTGTACCGGATCTGTGGATGACTCGTTCGTTCGTGCTGTACCGGATCTGTGGATGACTCGTTCGTTCGTACTGTAGTTGAGCTGTGAATGACTCGTTCGTTCGTGCTGTAGTTGAGCTGTGAATGACTCGTTCGTTCGTGCTGTAGTTGAGCTGTGGATGACTCGGTCGTTCGTTCGTGCTGTAGTTGAGCTGTGAATGACTCGTTCGTTCGTGCTGTAGTTGAGCTGTGAATGACTCGTTCGTTCGTTCGTACTGTAGTTGAGCTGTGAGTGACTCGTTCGTTCGTGCTGTAGTTGAGCTGTGGATGACTCGTTCGTTCGTTCGTACTGTAGTTGAGCTGTGAATGACTCGTTCGTTCGTGCTGTAGTTGAGCTGTGGGTGACTCGTTCGTTCGTACTGTAGTTGAGCTGTGAGTGACTCGTTCGTTCGTACTGTAGTTGAGCTGTGAGTGACTCGTTCGTTCGTGCTGTAGTTGAGCTGTGGATGACTCGTTCGTTCGTTCGTGCTGTAGTTGAGCTGTGGATGACTCGTTCGTTCGTTCGTGCTGTAGTTGAGCTGTGGATGACTCGTT